>NW_027182823.1:2215000-2227500 GCF_041146395.1 Eulemur rufifrons | reverse complement strand
AGAGCCTCCTTTCACACATGGCATGGGAGGATTGCAGGCTTTCTAAACTCTAAGAAAGCAAGAAGTCTGAGAATTAGATTTAGGGTTAGGATTATGGTTAGGGTTAAGGATGAAGTTTAGTGTTAGGGTGAGGGCTTAAGGTTACGGATTAGGGTTAGGGTTAAAGGTTACTCTTAGGTTTAATGGTTACACTTTGGTATAGGGTTGAGGTTTACCGTTAGGGTTAAGATGAGGGGTTAGGGTTTGGTACAGGGTTAGGGTTAAGTGTTAGGTTTAGGGTTGAAGATTAGGATTAGGGTTAGGATTAAAGGTTAGCGTGGGAGTTAACGCTTAGGGTTAAGGTTAAGATTTAGGGTTCAGGGTTAGGGTTAGGGTTAGGGTTAGTTTTAGGGTTAGAGTTATGTGCTATGATTTGTGTTAGAGGTTAGGGTTAGGTTTACTGGGCACGGATAGGGTTACGTTTAGGGGTTAGCGTTACGGTTAGGGTTAGGGTTAAGGGATAGAATTAGGGTTAAGTTTTGGGATTAGGGTTAGGGTTTAGTCTTAGGGTTAGCATTAAGGATTAGGGTTAGGGTCAGGCTTAAATGCTTCGGTGCGGGTAATGGTTATGGTCAGGGTTAAGGTTGACGGATAGGGTTAGTGTTAAGGGTTATGGGTAGGTTTAGGGTTCAGGGTTAGAGTTAGCATTAGGGCTTAAGGTTAGGATTAGGCGGTAGGTTAGATTTAGGGTTAGATCTAGGCGTTAGGGTAAGGGCTAGCGTTAGGGTTAAGAGATAGGGTTAGGTTTAATGCTTATTATTAGGGTTAGTGTTTGGGGTTAAAGTAAGTGTTAGGGGTTAGGTTTCAGGATCAAAGGTTAGGGTTATTTTTCGCTGTAGTGTTAGGGTTAGGGATAAGGGATCCCATTAGCATTAAGGGTCTTCCTTACTGTAGGATTAAGGGATAGGCTTAGAGTTAAAGGTTAAGGTTATGGTCAGTGTTAAGATTTAGGGTGAGGGTTAACAGTTAGGGTAAAGGTTAAGCGTTAGGGTTAGGGATTAGTGATTAGGGTTTTTGGTTAGTGTTAGGGTTAGCGGTTAGGAGTTAGTGTTTTATGAAGGGGTATGTTTAGAATTAGGATTGGGGTTAGAGTTAGCGTGAGGTGTAGGGGTTAGGTTTAGGGGTTAGTTTTAGGGTAAAAGGATAGGATTAGGGTTACGGGTTGGGCTTAGGTTTAGGGTTAAAGTTTACTGCTAGGGTTAGGGATAGGGTTCAGGGTTAGCTTTAGGGGTTCTGGTTAGGGTTAGGTGTTAGGTTAGTGTCAGGGTTAGGTCTAGTCGTGAGGGTAAAGTTTAGGGTTAGCTTTAAGAGCTAGGGTTAGGTTTAATGGTTAGGATTAGGATTAGGGTTAAGGTTTAGGGTAAGGCTTAGGGGTTAGGGTGAAGGGTTAGGGTCAAGGGTTAGGGTTTTTGTTAGGCATAGCGTTGGGGTTAGAAGTAAGGTTTACTGTCAGTGTCAGGGTTGTAGGTAGGGTTACGGTTAGGGTTAGCGGTTTAGAATTAGGGTTAGGGATTAGGTGTCACAGTGATGACTAGGAGATAGGGTTAGAATTATGGGATAGGGGTTGTTCTCAGGAAATGGGTTATGCATTAACGTTAGGATAAGAGGTTAAAGTTAGGCGCACGGTGAGGTTTACGTGTTAAGGGGAGAAATAGGAACAGGGTTGGGTGTTATGTTCAGGGTTAGGGTTATCTGTTAAAGGTATTGTTTATGCTTAGCGCACGGGCCCTGTCTGCATTGGGCGGTCGGGGGGAGTTTAGGGGGCTGGAATTGTACCCGGGAACCCACTCTATCATACTCTGGGTATGAGCCCGTGGGTTTCATGCAGGACGCAGAGGTAGAGCCTCCTTTCACGCATGGCTTGGGAGGATGGCAGGCTTTCTAAACTCTAAGAAAGTAAGAAGTCTGAGAATTAGATTTAGGGTTGGATTATGGTTAGGGTTAAGGATGAAGTTTAGTGTTAGGGTGAGGGCTTAGGGTTAGGGATTAGGGTTGGGGTTAAAGGTTACTCTTAGGTTTAACGGTTACACTTTGGTTTAGGGTTGAGGTTTATGGTTAGGGTTAAGATGAGGGGTTAGGGTTTGGTACAGGGTTAGGGTTAAGTGTTAGGTTTAGGGTTGAAGATTAGGATTAGGGTTAGGATTAAAGGTTAGCGTGAGAGTTAACGCTTAGGGTTAAGGTTAAGAGTTAGGGTTTAGGGTTAGGGTTGGGGTTAGGTTTAGTTTTAGGGTTAGAGTTATGTGCTATGGTTTGTGTTAGAGGTTAAGGTTAGGTTTACTGGTCACGGATAGGGTTACGTTTAGGGGTTTGCGTTAGGGTTAGGGTTAAGGGATAGGATTAGGGTTAAGTGTTGGACTTAGGGTTAGGGTATAGTGTTAGTGTTATCATGAAGGATTAGGGGTAGGGTCAGGGTTAAATGCTTGGGTGCGGGTAATGGTTAGGGTCAGGGTTAAGGTTCACGGATAGGGTTAGTGTTAAGGGTTACGGGTAGGTTTAGGGTTCAGGGTTAGAGTTAGCTTTAGGGCTTAAGGTTAGGATTAGGCGGTAGGTTCGATTTAGGGTTAGATCTAGGCGTTAGGGTAAGGGCTAGCGTTAGGGTTAAGAGATAGGGTTAGGTTTAATGATTAGGATTAGGGTTAGGGTTTGGGTTTAAAGTAAGTGTTAGGGGTTAGGTTTAAGGATCCAAGGTTAGGGTTATTTTTAGCTGTAGTGTTAGGGTTAGGGATAAGGGATCCCATTAGCATTAAGGGTCTTCCTTACTGTAGGCTTAAGGGTTAGGCTTAGAGTTAAAGGTTAAGGTTAGTGTCAGTGTTAAGATTTAGGGTGAGGGTTAACGGTTAGGGTAAAGGTTAAGTGTTAGGGTTAGGGATTAGTGATTAGGGTTTTTGGTTAATGTTAGGTTAGCGGTTAGTGTTTTATAAAGGGGTATGGTTAGAATTAGGATTGGGGTTAGAGTTAGGGTGAGGTATAGGGGTTAGGTTTGGGGGTTAGTTTTAGGGTAAAAGGATAGGATTAGGGTTACGGGTTGGGCTTAGGTTTAGGGTTAAAGTTTACTGCTAGGGTTAGGGATAGGGTTCAGGGTTAGCTTTAAGGGTTCTGGTGAGGGTTAAGTGTTAGGTTAGTGTCAGGGTTAGGTCTAGTCGTGAGGGTAAGGTTTAGGGTTAGCTTTAAGAGCTAGGGTTAGGTTTAATGGTTAGGATTAGGATTAGGGTTAAGGGTTAGGGTAAGTCTTAGGGGTTAGGGTGAAGGGTTAGGGTCAAGGGTTAGGGTTTTTGTTAGGCATAGCGTTGGGGTTAGAAGTAAGGGTTACTGTCAGTGTTAGGGTTGTAGGTAGGGTTACGGTTAGGGTTAGCGGTTTGGAATTAGGGTTAGGGATTAGGTGTCACAGTGATGACTAGGAGATAGGGTTAGAATTATGGGATAGGGGTTGTTCTCAGGAAATGGGTTATGCATTAACGTTAGGATAAGAGGTTAAAGTTAGGCGCACGGTGAGGTTTACGTGTTAAGGGGAGAAATAGGAACAGAGTTGGGTGTTATGTTCAGGGTTAGGGTTATCTGTTAAAGGTATTGTTTATGCTTAGCGCACGGGCCCTGTCTGCATTCGGCGGGCGGGGGGAGTTTTGGGGGCTGGGATTGTACCCGGGAACCCACTCTATCATACTCTGGGTATGGGTCCGTGGGTTTCATACAGGACACAGTGGTAGAGCCTCCTTTCACGCATGGCATGGGAGGATTGCAGGCTTTCTAAACTCTAAGAAAGCAAGAAGTCTGAGAATTAGATTTAGGGTTAGGATTATGGTTAGGGTTAAGGATGAAGTTTAGTGTTAGGGTGAGGGCTTAGGGTTAGGGATTAGGGTTAGGGTTAAAGGTTACTCTTAGGTTTAACGGTTACACTTTGGTTTAGGGTTGAGGTTTCCGGTTAGGGTTAAGATGAGGGGTTAGGGTTTGGTCCAGGGTTAGGGTTAAGTGTTAGGTTTAGGGTTGAAGATTAGGATTAGGGTTAGGATTAAAGGTTAGCGTGAGAGTTAACGCTTAGGGTTAAGGTTAAGATTTAGGGTTCAGGGTTAGGGTTAGGGTTAGGGTTAGTTTTAGGGTTAGAGTTATGTGCTATGATTTGTGTTAGAGGTTAGGGTTAGGTTTACTGGGCACGGATAGGGTTACGTTTAGGGGTTAGCATTACGGTTAGGGTTAGGGTTAAGGGATAGAATTAGGGTTAAGTTTTGGGATTAGGGTTAGGGTTTAGTCTTAGGGTTAGCATTAAGGATTAGGGTTAGGGTCAGGGTTAAATGCTTGGGTGCGGGTAATGGTTATGGTCAGGGTTAAGGTTGACGGATAGGGTTAGTGTTAAGGGTTACGGGTAGGTTTAGGGTTCAGGGTTAGAGTTAGCATTAGGGCTTAAGGTTAGGATTAGGCGGTAGGTTAGATTTAGGGTTAGATCTAGGCGTTAGGGTAAGGGCTAGCGTTAGGGTTAAGAGATAGGGTTAGGTTTAATGCTTATTATTAGGGTTAGTGTTTGGGGTTAAAGTAAGTGTTACGGGTTAGGTTTCAGGATCAAAGGTTAGGGTTATTTTTCGCTGTAGTGTTAGGGTTAGGGATAAGGGATCCCATTAGCATTAAGGGTCTTCCTTACTGTAGGATTAAGGGATAGGCTTAGAGTTAAAGGTTAAGGTTATGGTCAGTGTTAAGATTTAGGGTGAGGGTTAACAGTTAGGGTAAAGGTTAAGCGTTAGGGTTAGGGATTAGTGATTAGGGTTTTTGGTTAGTGTTAGGGTTAGCGGTTAGGAGTTAGTGTTTTATGAAGGGGTATGGTTAGAATTAGGATTGGGGTTAGAGTTAGCGTGAGGTGTAGGGGTTAGGTTTAGGGGTTAGTTTTAGGGTAAAAGGATAGGATTAGGGTTACGGGTTGGGCTTAGGTTTAGGGTTAAAGTTTACTGCTAGGGTTAGGGATAGGGTTCAGGCTTAGCTTTAGGGGTTCTGGTTAGGGTTAGGGGTTAGGTTAGTGTCAGGGTTAGGTCTAGTCGTGAGGGTAAAGGTTAGGGTTAGCTTTAAGAGCTAGGGTTAGGTTTAATGGTTAGGATTAGGATTAGGGTTAATGTTTAGGGTAAGGCTTAGGGGTTAGGGTGAAGGGTTAGGGTCAAGGGTTAGGGTTTTTGTTAGGCATAGCGTTGGGGTTAGAAGTAAGGGTTACTGTCAGTGTTAGGGTTGTAGGTAGGGTTACGGTTAGGGTTAGCGGTTTAAATTAGGGTTAGGGATTAGGTGTCACAGTGATGACTAGGAGATAGGGTTAGAATTATGGGATAGGGGTTGTTCTCAAGAAATGGGTTATGCATTAACGTTAGGATAAGACGTTAAAGTTAGGCGCACGGTGAGGTTTACGTGTTAAGGGGAAAAATAGGAACAGGGTTGGCGTGTTATGTTCAGGGTTAGGGTTATCTGTTAAAGGTTTTGTTGATGCTTAGCGCACGGGCCCTGTCTGCATTAGGCGGGCGGGGGGAGTTTAGGGGGCTGGGATTGTACCCGGGAACCCACTCTATCATACTCTGGGTATGGGTCCGTGGGTTTCATGCAGGACACAGTGGTAGAGCCTCCTTTCACGCATGGCATGGGAGGATTGCAGGCTTTCTAAACTCTAAGAAAGCAAGAAGTCTGAGAATTAGATTTAGGGTTAGGATTATGGTTAGGGTTAAGGATGAAGTTTAGTGATAGGGTGAGGGCTTAGGGTTAGGGATTAGGGTTAGGGTTAAAGGTTACACTTAGGTTTAACGGTTCCACTGTGGTTTAGGGTTGAGGTTTACGGTTAGGGTTAAGATGAGGGGTTAGGGTTTGGTACAGGGTTAGGGTTAAGTGTTAGGTTTAGGGTTGAAGATTAGGATTAGGGTTAGGATTAAAGGTTAGCGTGAGAGTTAACGCTTAGGTTTAAGGTTAAGAGTTAGGGTTTAGGGTTAGGGTTGTGGTTAGGTTTAGTTTTAGGGTTAGAGTTATGTGCTATGGTTTGTGTTAGAGGTTAAGGTTAGGTTTACTGGTCAGGGTTAGGGTTACGTTTATGGGTTTGCGTTAGGGTTAGGGTTAAGGGATAGGATTAGGGTTAAGTGTTGGACTTAGGGTTAGGGTTTAGTGTTAGTGTTATCATGAAGGATTAGGGGTAGGGTCAGGGTTAAATGCTTGGGTGCGGGTAATGGTTAGGGTCAGGGTTAAGGTTCACGGATAGGGTTAGTGTTAAGGGTTACGGGTAGGTTTAGGGTTCAGGGTTAGAGTTAGCATTAGGGCTTAAGGTTAGGATTAGGCGGTAGGTTCGATTTAGGGTTAGATCTAGGCGTTAGGGTAAGGGCTAGCGTTAGGGTTAAGAGATAGGGTTAGGTTTAATGATTAGGATTAGGGTTAGGGTTTGGGTTTAAAGTAAGTGTTAGGGGTTAGGTTTAAGGATCCAAGGTTAGGGTTATTTTTAGCTGTAGTGTTAGGGTTAGGGATAAGGGATCCCATTAGCATTAAGGGTCTTCCTTACTGTAGGCTTAAGGGTTAGGCTTAGAGTTAAAGGTTAAGGTTAGTGTCAGTGTTAAGATTTAGGGTGAGGGTTAACGGTTAGGGTAAAGGTTAAGTGTTAGGGTTAGGGATTAGTGATTAGGGTTTTTGGTTAATGTTAGGTTAGCGGTTAGTGTTTTATAAAGGGGTATGGTTAGAATTAGGATTGGGGTTAGAGTTAGGGTGAGGTATAGGGGTTAGGTTTAGGGGTTAGTTTTAGGGTAAAAGGATAGGATTAGGGTTACGGGTTGGGCTTAGGTTTAGGGTTAAAGTTTACTGCTAGGGTTAGGGATAGGGTTCAGGGTTAGCTTTAAGGGTTCTGGTGAGGGTTAA
Source organism: Eulemur rufifrons (assembly GCF_041146395.1). NCBI lineage: Eukaryota > Metazoa > Chordata > Mammalia > Primates > Lemuridae > Eulemur > Eulemur rufifrons. The sequence goes on along the minus strand of NW_027182823.1, from coordinate 2,220,609 downwards.
GTGTTAGGTTAGTGTCAGGGTTAGGTCTAGTCGTGAGGGTAAGGTTTAGGGTTAGCTTTAAGAGCTAGGGTTAGGTTTAATGGTTAGGATTAGGATTAGGGTTAAGGGTTAGGGTAAGTCTTAGGGGTTAGGGTGAAGGGTTAGGGTCAAGGGTTAGGGTTTTTGTTAGGCATAGCGTTGGGGTTAGAAGTAAGGGTTACTGTCAGTGTTAGGGTTGTAGGTAGGGTTACGGTTAGGGTTAGCGGTTTGGAATTAGGGTTAGGGATTAGGTGTCACAGTGATGACTAGGAGATAGGGTTAGAATTATGGGATAGGGGTTGTTCTCAGGAAATGGGTTATGCATTAACGTTAGGATAAGAGGTTAAAGTTAGGCGCACGGTGAAGTTTACGTGTTAAGGGGAGAAATAGGAACAGGGTTGGGTGTTATGTTCAGGGTTAGGGTTATCTGTTAAAGGTATTGTTTATGCTTAGCGCACGGGCCCTGTCTGCATTCGGCGGGCGGGGGGAGTTTTGGGGGCTGGGATTGTACCCGGGAACCCACTCTATCATACTCTGGGTATGGGTCCGTGGGTTTCATACAGGACACAGTGGTAGAGCCTCCTTTCACGCATGGCATGGGAGGATTGCAGGCTTTCTAAACTCTAAGAAAGCAAGAAGTCTGAGAATTAGATTTAGGGTTAGGATTATGGTTAGGGTTAAGGATGAAGTTTAGTGTTAGGGTGAGGGCTTAGGGTTAGGGATTAGGGTTAGGGTTAAAGGTTACTCTTAGGTTTAACGGTTACACTTTGGTTTAGGGTTGAGGTTTCCGGTTAGGGTTAAGATGAGGTGTTAGGGTTTGGTACAGGGTTAGGGTTAAGTGTAAGGTTTAGGGTTGAAGATTAGGATTAGGGTTAGGATTATACGATAGCGTAAGAGTTAACGCTTAGGGTTAAGGTTAAGAGTTAGGGTTTAGGGTTAGGTTTAGGGTTAGGGTTAGTTTTAGGGTTAGAGTTATGTGCTATGGTTTGTGTTAGAGTTTAGGGTTAGGTTTACTGGTCACGGTTAGGGTTACTTTTAGGGGTTAGAATTAGGGTTAGGGTTAGGGTTAGGGTTAAGGGATAGGATTACGGTTAAGTGTTGGCCTTAGGGTTAGGGTTTAGTGTTAGAGTTATCATTAAGGACTAGGGGTAGGGTCAGGGTTAAATGCCTGGGTGCGGGTAATGGTTAGGGTCAGGGTTAAGGTTCACGGATAGGGTTAGTGTTAAGGGTTATGGGTAGGTTTAGGGTTCAGGGTTAGTGTTAGCATTAGTGCTTAAGGTTAGGATTAGGCGGTAGGTTAGATTTAGGGTTAGATCTAGGCGTTAGGGTAAGGGCTAGCGTTAGGGTTAAGAGATAGGGTTAGGTTTAATGCTTAGGATTAGGGTTAGGGATTGGGGTTAAAGTAAGTGTTAGGGGTTAGGTTTAAGGATGAAAGGTTACTGTGATTTTTAGCTGTAGTGTTAGGGTTACGGAAAAGGGATCCCATTAGCATTAAGGGTCTTCCTTACTGTAGGGTTAAGGGTTAGGCTTAGAGTTAAAGGTTAAGGTTAGGGTCAGTGTTAAGATTTAGGGTGAGGGTTAACCGTTAGGGTAAAGGTTAAGCGTTAGGGTTAGGGATTAGTGATTAGGGTTTTTGGTTAGTGTTAGGGTTAGCGGTTAGGAGTTAGTGTTTTATGAAGGGGTATGGTTAGAATTAGGATTGGGGTTAGAGTTAGGGTGAAGTATAGGGGTTAGGTTTAGGGGTTAGTTTTAGGGTAAAAGGATAGGATTAGGGTTACGGGTTGGGCTTAGGTTTAGGGTTAAAGTTTACTGCTAGGGTTAGGGATAGGGTTCAGGCTTAGCTTTAGGGGTTCTGCTTAGGGTTAGGTGTTAGGTTAGTGTCAGGGTTAGGTCTAGTCGTGAGGGCAAGGTTCAGGGTTATCTTTAAGAGCTAGGGTTAGGTTTAATGGTTAGGATTAGGATTAGGGTTAAGGGTTAGGGTAAGGCTTAGGGGTTAGGGTGCAGGGTTAGGGTTTTTGTTAGGCATAGCGTTGGGGTTAGAAGTAAGGGTTACTGTCAGTGTTAGGGTTGTAGGTAGGGTTACGGTTAGGGTTCGCTGTTTAGAATTAGGGTTAGGGATTAGGTGTCACAGTGATGACTAGGAGATAGGGTTAGAATTATGGGATAGGGGTTGTTCTCAGGAAATGGGTTATGCATTAACGTTAGTATAAGAGGTTAAAGTTAGGCGCACGGTGAGGTTTACGTGTTAAGGGGAGAAATAGGAACAGGGTTGGGTGTTATGTTCAGGGTTAGGGTTATCTGTTAAAGGTTTTGTTGATGCTTAGCGCACGGGCCCTGTCTGCATTAGGCGGGCGGGGGGAGTTTAGGGGACTGGGATTGTACCCGGGAACCCACTCTATCATACCCTGGGTATGGGCCCGTGGGTTTCATGCAGGACACAGTGGTAGAGCCTCCTTTCACGCATGGCTTGGGAGGATGGCAGGCTTTCTAAACTCTAAGAAAGTAAGAAGTCTGAGAATTAGATTTAGGGTTGGATTATGGTTAGGGTTAAGGATGAAGTTTAGTGTTAGGGTGAGGGCTTAGGGTTAGGGATTAGGGTTGGGGTTAAAGGTTACTCTTAGGTTTAACGGTTACACTTTGGTTTAGGGTTGAGGTTTATGGTTAGGGTTAAGATGAGGGGTTAGGGTTTGGTACAGGGTTAGGGTTAAGTGTTAGGTTTAGGGTTGAAGATTAGGATTAGGGTTAGGATTAAAGGTTAGCGTGAGAGTTAACGCTTAGGGTTAAGGTTAAGAGTTAGGGTTTAGGGTTAGGGTTGGGGTTAGGTTTAGTTTTAGGGTTAGAGTTATGTGCTATGGTTTGTGTTAGAGGTTAAGGTTAGGTTTACTGGTCACGGATAGGGTTACGTTTAGGGGTTTGCGTTAGGGTTAGGGTTAAGGGATAGGATTAGGGTTAAGTGTTGGACTTAGGGTTAGGGTATAGTGTTAGTGTTATCATGAAGGATTAGGGGTAGGGTCAGGGTTAAATGCTTGGGTGCGGGTAATGGTTAGGGTCAGGGTTAAGGTTCACGGATAGGGTTAGTGTTAAGGGTTACGGGTAGGTTTAGGGTTCAGGGTTAGAGTTAGCTTTAGGGCTTAAGGTTAGGATTAGGCGGTAGGTTCGATTTAGGGTTAGATCTAGGCGTTAGGGTAAGGGCTAGCGTTAGGGTTAAGAGATAGGGTTAGGTTTAATGATTAGGATTAGGGTTAGGGTTTGGGTTTAAAGTAAGTGTTAGGGGTTAGGTTTAAGGATCCAAGGTTAGGGTTATTTTTAGCTGTAGTGTTAGGGTTAGGGATAAGGGATCCCATTAGCATTAAGGGTCTTCCTTACTGTAGGCTTAAGGGTTAGGCTTAGAGTTAAAGGTTAAGGTTAGTGTCAGTGTTAAGATTTAGGGTGAGGGTTAACGGTTAGGGTAAAGGTTAAGTGTTAGGGTTAGGGATTAGTGATTAGGGTTTTTGGTTAGTGTTAGGGTTAGCGGTTAGGAGTTAGTGTTTTATGAAGGGGTATGGTTAGAATTAGGATTGGGGTTAGAGTTAGGGTGAGGTATAGGGGTTAGGTTTAGGGTAAAAGGATAGGATTAGGGTTACGGGTTGAGCTTAGGTTTAGGGTTAAAGTTTACTGTTAGGGTTAGGGATAGGGTTCAGGGTTAGCTTTAGGGGTTCTGGATAGGGATAGGTGTTAGGTTAGTATCAGGGTTAGGTCTAGTCGTGAGGGTAAGGTTTAGGGTTATCTTTAAGAGCTAGGGTTAGGTTTAATGGTTAGGATTAGGATTAGGGTTAAGGGTTAGGGTAAGGCTTAGGGGTTAGGGTGAAGGGTTAGGGTTTTTATTAGGCATAGCGTTGGGGTTAGAAGTAAGGGTTACTGTCAGTGTTAGGGTTGTAGGTAGGGTTACGGGTAGTGTTAGCGGTTTAGAATTAGGGTTAGGGATTAGGTGTCACAGTGGTCACTAGGAGATAGGGTTAGAATTATGGGATAGGGGTTGTTCTCAGGAAATGCGTTATGCATTAACGTTAGGATAAGAGGTTAAAGTTAGGCGCACGGTGAGGTTTACGTGTTAAGGGGAGAAATAGGAACAGGGTTGGGTGTTACGTTCAGGGTTAGGGTTATCTGTTAAAGGTATTGTTTATGCTTAGCGCACGGGCCCTGTCTGCATTAGGCGGGCGGGGGGAGTTTAGGGGCCTGGGATTGTACCCGGGAACCCACTCTATCATACTCTGGGTATGGGCCCGTGGGTTTCATGCAGGACACAGTGGTAGAGCCTCCTTTCACGCATGGCATGGGAGGATTGCAGGCTTTCTAAACTCTAAGAAAGCAAGAAGTCTGAGAATTAGATTTAGGGTTAGGATTATGGTTAGGGTTAAGGATGAAGTTTAGTGTTAGGGTGAGGGCTTAGGGTTAGGGCTTAGGGTTAGGGTTAAAGGTTACTCTTAGGTTTAACGGTTACACTTTGGTTTAGGGTTGAGGTTTACGGTTAGGGTTAAGATGAGGTGTTAGGGTTTGGTACAGGGTTAGGGTTAAGTGTTAGCTTTAGGGTTGAAGATTAGGATTAGGGTTAGGATTAAAGGTTAGCGTGAGAGTTAACGATTAGGGTTAAGGTTAAGAGTTAGGGTTTAGCGTTAGGGTTAGGGTTAGGGTTAGGGTTAGAGTTATGTGCTATGGTTTGTGTTAGAGGTTAGGGTTAGGTTTACTGGTCACGGTTAGGGTTACGTTTAGGGGTTAGAATTAGGGTTAGGGTTAGGGTTAGGGTTAAGGGATAGGATTAGGGATAAGTGTTGGGCTTAGGGTTAGGGTTTAATGTTAGGGTTATCATTAAGGATTAGGGGAAGGGTCAAGGTTAAATGCTTGGGTGCGGGTAATGGTTAGGGTCAGGGTTAAGGTTCACGGATAGGGTTAGTGTTAAGGGATACGGGTAGGTTTAGGGTTCAGGGTTAGAGTTAGCATTAGGGCTTAAGGTTAGGATTAGGCGGTAGGTTCGATTTAGGGTTAGATCTAGGCGTTAGGGTAAGGGCTAGCGTTAGGGTTAAGAGATAGGGTTAGGTTTAATGCTTAGGATTAGGATTAGGGTTTGGGGTTAAAGTAAGTGTTAGGGGTTAGGTTTAAGGATCCAAGGTTAGGGTTAATTTTAGCTGTAGTGTTAGGGTTAGGGATAAGGGATCCCATTAGCATTAAGGGTCTTCCTTACTGTAGGGTTAAGGGTTAGGCTTAGAGTTTAAGGTTCAGGTTAGGGTCAGTGTTAAGATTTAGGGTGAGGGTTAACGGTTAGGGTAAAGGTTAAGCGTTAGGGTTAGGTATTAGTGATTAGGGTTTTTGGTTAGTTTTAGGGTTAGCGGTTAGGAGTTAGTGTTTTATGAAGGGGTATGGTTAGAATTAGGATTGGGGTTAGAGTTAGGGTGAGTTATAGGGGTTAGGTTTAGGGGTTAGTTTTAGGGTAAAAGGATAGGATTAGGTTTACGGGTTGGGCTTAGGTTTAGGGTTAAAGTTTACTGCTAGGGTTAGGGATAGGGTTCAGGGTTAGCTTTAGGGGTTCTGGTTAGGGTTAGGTGTTAGGTTAGTGT
>NW_027182823.1:2197500-2200000 GCF_041146395.1 Eulemur rufifrons | reverse complement strand
GGGATTAGTGCTTAGGGTTTATGGTTAGTGTTAGGGTTAGCGGTTAGGAGTTAGTTTTTTATGAAGGGGTATGGTTAGAATTAGGATTGGGGTTAGAGTTAGGGTGAGGTATAGGGGTTAGGTTTAGGGGTTAGTTTTAGGGTAAAAGGATAGGATTAGGGTTACGGGTTGGGCTTAGGTTTAGGGTTAAAGTTTACTGCTAGGGTTAGGGATAGGGTACAGGCTTAGCTTTAGTGGTTCTGGTTAGGATTAGGTCTTAGGTTAGTGTCGGGGTTAGGTCTAGTCGTGAGGGTAAGGTTTAGGGTTAGCTTTAAGAGCTAGGGTTAGGTTTAATGGTTAGGATTAGGATTAGGGTTAAGGGTTAGGGTAAGGCTTAGGGGTGAGGGTGAAGGGTTAGGGTCAAGGGTTAGGGTTTTTGTTAGGCATAGCGTTGGGGTTAGAGGTAAGGGTTACTGTCAGTGTTAGGGTTGTAGGTAGGGTTACGGTTAGGGTTAGCGGTTTAGAATTAGGGTTAGGGATTAGGTGTCACAGTGATGACTAGGAGATAGGGTTAGAATTATGGGATGGGGTTGTTCTCAGGAAATGGGTTATGCATTAAGGTTAGGATAAGAGGTTAAAGTTAGGCGCACGGTGAAGTTTACGTGTTAAGGGGAGAAATAGGAACAGGGTTGGGTGTTATGTTCAGGGTTAGGGTTATCTGTTAAAGGTATTGTTTATGCTTAGCGCACGGGCCCTGCCTGCATTATGCGGGCGGGGGGAGTTTAGGGGGCTGGGATTGTACCCGGGAACCCACTCTATCATACTCTGGGTATGGGCCCGTGGGTTTCATGCAGGACACAGTGGTAGAGCCTCCTTTCACGCATGGCATGGGAGGATTGCAGGCTTTCTAAACTCTAAGAAAGGAAGAAATCTGAGAATTAGATTTAGGGTTAGGATTATGGTTAGGGTGAAGGATGAAGTTTAGTGTTAGGGTGAGGGCTTAGGGTTAGGGATTAGGGTTAGGGTTAAAGGTTACTCTTAGGTTTAACGGTTACACTTTTTTTTAGGGTTGAGGTTTACGGTTAGGGTTAAGATGAGGGGTTAGGCTTTGGTACAGGGTTAGGGTTAAGTGTTAGGTTTAGGGTTGAAGATTAGGATTAGGGTTAGGATTAAAGGTTAGCGTGAGAGTTAACGCTTAGGGTTAAGCTTAAGAGTTAGGGGTTAGGGTTAGGTTTAGGGTTGGTTTTAGGGTTAGAGTTATGTGCTATGGTTTGTCTTAGAAGTTAGGGTTAGGTTTACTGGTCACGGTGAGGGTTACGTTTAGGGGTTAGCATTAGGGTTAGGGTTAAGGGATAGGATTAGGGTTAAGTGTTGGGAGTAGGGTGAGGGTTTAGTGTTAGGGTTATCATTAAGCATTAGGGGTAGGGTCAGGGTTAAATGCTTGGGTGCGGGTAATGGTTAGGGTCAGGGTTAAGGTTCATGGATAGGGTTAGTGTTAAGGGTTATGGGTAGGTTTAGGGTTCAGGGTTAGAGTTAGCATTAGGGCTTAAGGTTAGGATTAGGCGGTAGGTTCGATTTAGGGTTAGATCTAGGCATTAGGGTAAGGGCTAGCGTTAGGGTTAAGAGATAGGGTTAGGTTTAATGCTTAGGATTAGGGTTAGGGTTTGGGGTTAAAGTAAGTGTTAGGGGATAGGTTTAAGGATCAAAGGTTAGGGTTATTTTTAGCTGTAGTGTTAGGGTTAGGGATAAGGGATCCCATTAGCATTAAGGGTCTTCCTTACTGTAGGCTTAAGGGTTAGGCTTAGAGTTAAAGGTTAAGGTTAGGGTCAGTGTTAAGATTTAGGGTGAGGGTTAACGGTTAGGGTAAAGGTTAAGCGTTAGGGTTAGGGATTAGTGGTTAGGGTTTTTGGTTAGTGTTAGGGTTAGCGGTTAGGAGTTAGTGTTTTATGAAGGGTTATGGTTAGAATTAGGATTGGGGTTAGAGTTAGGGTGAGGTATAGGGGTTAGGTTTAGGGGTTAGTTTTAGGGTAAAAGGATAGGATTAGGGTTACGGGTTGGGCTTAGGTTTAGGGTTAAAGTTTACTGCTAGGTTTAGGGATAGGGTTCAGGGTTAGCTTTAGGGGTCTGGTTAGTGTCAGGTGTTAGGTTAGTGTCAGGGTTAAGTCTAGTCGTGAGGGTAAGGTTTAGGGTTAGCTTTAAGAGCTAGGGTTAGGTTTAATGATTAGGATTAGGATTAGGGTTAAGGGTTAGGGTAAGGCTTAGGGGTTAGGGTGAAGGGTTAGGGTTTTTATTAGGCATAGCGTTGGGGTTAGAAGTAAGGGTTACTCTCAATGTTAGGGTTGTAGGTAGGGTTACGGTTAGGGTTAGCGGTTTAGAATTAGGGTTAGGGATTAGGTGTCACAGTGATGACTAGGAGATAGGGTTAGAATTATGGGATAGGGGTTGTTCTCAGGAAATGGGTTATGCATTAACGTTAGGATAAGATGATAAAGTTAGGCGCACGGTGAGGTTTACGTGTTAA
>NW_027182823.1:2175000-2182500 GCF_041146395.1 Eulemur rufifrons | reverse complement strand
GTTCAGGGTTAGCTTTAGGGGTTCTGGATAGGGATAGGTGTTAGGTTAGTGTCAGGGTTAGGTCTAGTCGTGAGGGTAAGGTTTAGGGTTAGCTTTAAGAGCTAGGGTTAGGTTTAATGGTTAGGATTAGGATTAGGGTTAAGGGTTAGGGTAAGGCTTAGGGGTTAGGGTGAAGGGTTAGGGTCAAGGGTTAGGGTTTTTGTTAGGCATAGCGTTGGGGTTAGAAGTAAGGGTTACTGTCAGTGTTAGGGTTGTAGGTAGGGTTACGGTTAGGGTTAGCGGTTTAGAATTAGGGTTAGGGATTAGGTGTCACAGTGATGACTAGGAGATAGGGTTAGAATTACGGGATAGCGGTTGTTCTCAGGAAATGGGTTATGCATTAACGTTAGGATAAGAGGTTAAAGTTAGGCGCACGGTGAGGTTTACATGTTAAGGGGAGAAATAGGAACAGGGTTGGGTGTTATGTTCAGGGTTAGGGTTATCTGTTAAAGGTATTGTTTATGCTTAGCGCACGGGCCCTGTCTGCATTAGGCGGGCGGGGGGAGTTTAGGGGGCTGGGATTGTACCCGGGAACCCACTCTATCATACTCTGGGTATGGGCCTGTGGGTTTCATGCAGGACACAGTGGTAGAGCCTCCTTTCACGCATGGCATGGGAGGATTGCAGGCTTTCTAAACTCTAAGAAAGCAAGAAGTCTGAGAATTACATTTAGGGTTAGGATTCTGGTTAGGGTTAAGGATGAAGTTTAGTGTTAGGGTGAGGGCTTAGGGTTAGGGATTAGGGTTAGGGTTAAAGGTTACTCTTAGGTTTAACGGTTACACTTTGGTTTAGGGTTGAGGTTTACGGTTAGGGGTAAGATGAGGGGTTAGGGTTTGGTACAGGGTTAGGGTTAAGTGTTAGGTTTAGGGTTGAAGATTAGGATTAGGGTTAGGATTAAATGTTAGCGTGAGAGTTAACGTTTAGGGTTAAGGTTAAGAGTTAGGGTTTAGGGTTAGGGTTAGGGTTAGTTTTAGGGTTAGAGTTATGTGCTATGGTTTGTGTTAGAGGTTAGGGTTAGGTTTACTGGTCACGGTTAGGGTTACGTTTAGGGGGTAGCATTAGGGTTAGGGTTAGGGTTAAGGGATAGGATTAGGGATAAGTGTTGGGCTTAGGGTTAAGGTTTAGTGTTAGGGTTATCATTAAGGATTAGGGGTAGGGTCAGGGTTAAATGCTTGGGTGCGGGTAATGGTTAGGGTCAGGGTTAAGGTTCACGGATAGGGTTAGTGTTAAGGGTTACGGGTAGGTTTAGGGTTCAGGGTTAGAGTTAGCATTAGGGCTTAAGGTTAGGATTAGGCGGTAGGTTCGATTTAGGGTTAGATCTAGGCGTTAGGGTAAGGGCTAGCGTTAGGGTTAAGAGATAGGGTTAGGTTTAATGCTTAGGTTTAGGGTTAGGGTTTGGGGTTAAAGTCAGTGTTAGGGGTTAGGTTTAAGGATCAAAGGTTAGGGTTATTTTTAGCTGTAGTGCTAGGGTTAGGGATAAGTGATCCCATTAGCATTAAGGGTCTTCCTTACTGTAGGGTTAAGGGTTAGGCTTAGAGTTAAAGGTTAAGGTTAGGGTCAGTGTTAAGATTTAGGGTGAGGGTTAACGGTTAGGGTAAAGGTTAAGCGTTAGGGTGAGGGATTAGTGATTAGGGTTTTTGGTTAGTGTTAGGGTTAGCGGTTAGGAGTTAGTGTTTTATGAAGGGGTATGGTTAGAATTAGGATTGGGGTTAGAGTTAGGGTGAGGTATAGGGGTTAGGTTTAGGGGTTAGTTTTAGGGTAAAAGGATAGGATTAGGGTTACGGGTTGGGCTTAGGTTTAGGGTTAAAGTTTACTGCTAGGGTTAGGGATAGGGTTCAGGGTTAGCTTTAGGGGTTCTGGTTAGGGTTAGGTGTTAGGTTAGTGTCAGGGTTAGGTCTAGTCGTGAGGGTAAGGTTTAGGGTTAGCTTTAAGAGCTAGGGTTAGGTTTAATGGTTAGGATTAGGATTAGGGTTAAGGGTTAGGGTAAGGCTTAGGGGTTAGGGTGAAGGGTTAGGGTTTTTATTAGGCATAGCGTTGGGTTTAGAAGTAAGGGTTACTGTCAGTGTTAGGGTTGTAGGTAGGGTTACGGTTAGGTTTAGCAGTTTAGAATTAGGGTTAGGGATTAGGTGTCACAGTGATCACTAGGAGATAGGGTTAGAATTATGGGATAGGGGTTGTTCTCAGGAAATGCGTTATGCATTAACGTTAGGATAAGAGGTTAAAGTTAGGCGCACGGTGAGGTTTACGTGTTAAGGGGAGAAATAGGAACAGGGTTGGGTGTTACGTTCAGGGTTAGGGTTATCTGTTAAAGGTATTGTTTATGCTTAGCGCACGGGCCCTGTCTGCATTAGGCGGGCGGGGGGAGTTTAGGGGGCTGGGATTGTACCCGGGAACCCACTCTATCATACTCTGGGTATGGGCGTGTGGGTTTCATGCAGGACACAGTGGTAGAGCCTCCTTTCACCCATGGCATGGGAGGATTGCAGGCTTTCTAAACTCTAAGAAAGCAAGAAGTCTGAGAATTAGATTTAGGGTTAGGATTATGGTTAGGGTTAAGGATGAAGTTTAGTGTTAGGGTGAGGGCTTAGGGTTAGGGATTAGGGTTAGGGTTAAAGGTTACTCTTAGGTTTAACGGTTACACTTTGGTTTAGGGTTGAGGTTTACGGTTAGGGTTAAGATGAGGGGTTAGGGTTTGGTACAGGGTTAGGGTTAAGTGTCAGCTTTAGGGTTGAAGATTAGGATTAGGGTTAGGATTAAAGGTTAGCGTGAGAGTTAACGCTTAGGGTTAAGGTTAAGGGTTAGGGTTTAGGGTTAGTGTTAGGGTTAGTTTTAGGGTTAGAGTTATGTGCTATGGTTTGTGTTAGAGGTTAGGGTTAGGTTTACTGGTCACGGTTAGGGTTACGTTTAGGGGGTAGCATTAGGGTTAGGGTTAGGGTTAAGGGATAGGATTAGGGATAAGTGTTGGGCTTAGGGTTAGGGTTTAATGTTAGGGTTAACATTAAGGATTAGGGGAAGGGTCAAGGTTAAATGCTTGGGTGCGGGTAATGGTTAGGGTCAGGGTTAAGGTTCACGGATAGGGTTAGTGTTAAGGGTTACGGGTAGGTTTAGGGTTCAGGGTTAGAGTTAGCATTAGGGCTTAAGGTTAGGATTAGGCGGTAGGTTAGATTTAGGGTTAGATCTAGGCGTTAGGGTAAGGGCTAGCGTTAGGGTTAAGAGATAGGGTTAGGTTTAATGCTTAGGATTAGGGTTAGGGTTTGGGGTTAAAGTCAGTGTTAGGGGTTAGGTTTAAGGATCCAAGGTTAGGGTTAATTTTAGCTGTAGTGTTAGGGTTAGGGATAAGGGATCCCATTAGCATTAAGGGTCTTCCTTACTGTAGGGTTAAGGGTTAGGCTTAGAGTTAAAGGTTAAGGTTAGGGTCAGTGTTAAGATTTAGGGTGAGGGTTAACAGTTAGGGTAAAGGTTAAGCGTTACGGGTAGGTATTAGTGATTAGGGTTTTTGGTTAGTGTTAGGGTTAGCGGTTAGGAGTTAGTGTTTTATGAAGGGGTATGGTTAGAATTAGGATTGGGGTTAGAGTTAGGGTGAGTTATAGGGGTTAGGTTTAGGGGTTAGTTTTAGGGTAAAAGGATAGGATTAGGGTTACGGGTTGGGCTTAGGTTTAGGGTTAAAGTTTACTGCTAGGGTTAGGGATAGGTTTCAGGGTTAGCTTTAGGGGTTCTGGTTAGGGTTAGGTGTTAGGTTAGTGTCAGCGTTAGGTCTAGTCGTGAGGGTAAGGTTTAGGGTTAGCTTTAAGAGCTAGGGTTAGGTTTAATGGTTAGGATTAGGATTAGGGTTAAGGGTTAGGGTAAGGCTTAGGGGTTAGGGAGAAGGGTTAGGGTCAAGGGTTAGGGTTTTTGTTAGGCATAGCGTTGGGGTTAGAAGTAAGGGCTACTGTCAGTGTTAGGGTTGTAGGTAGGGTTACGGTTAGGGTTAGCGGTTTGGAATTAGGGTTAGGGATTAGGTGTCACAGTGATGACTAGGAGATAGGGTTAGAATTATGGGATGGGGTTGTTCTCAGGAAATGGGTTATGCATTAACGTTAGGATAAGAGTTTAAAGTTAGGCGCACGGTGAAGTTTACGTGTTAAGGGGAGAAATAGGAACAGGGTTGGGTGTTATGTTCAGGGTTAGGGTTATCTGTTAAAGGTATTGTTTATGCTTAGCGCACGGGCCCTGTCTACATTAGGCGGGCGGGGGGGAGTTTTGGGGGCTGGGATTGTACCCGGGAACCCACTCTATCATACTCTGGGTATGGGCCCGTGGGTTTCATGCAGGACACAGTGGTAGAGCCTCCTTTCACACATAGCATCGGAGGATTGCAGGCTTTCTAAACTCTAAGAAACCAAGAAGTCTGAGAATTAGATTTAGGGTTGGGATTATGGTTAGGGTTCAGGATGAAGTGTAGTGTTATGGTGAGGGGGTAGGGTTACAGATTAGGGTTACGGTTTAAGGTTACTGTTAGGTTTAACGGTTACAGTTCGTTTTAGGGTTGAGGTTTTCGGATAGGGTTAAGATGAGGGGTTAGGGTTTGGTACAAGGTTAGGGTTAAGTGTTAGGATTACGGTTGAAGATTAGGATTAGGGTTAGGATTAAAGGTTAGCGTGAGAGTTAACGCTTAGGGTTAAGGTTAAGAGTTAGGGTTTAGGGTTAGGGTTAGGGTTAGGGTTAGTTTTAGGGTTAGAGTTATGTGCTATGGTTTGTGTTAGAGGTTAGGGTTAGGTTTACTGGTCACGGTTAGGGTTACGTTTATGGGGTAGCATTAGGGTTAAGGTTAAGGTTAAGGGATAGGATTAGGGATAAGTGTTGGGCTTAGGGTTATGGTTTAGTGTTAGAGTTAGCATTAAGGATTAGGGTTAGGGTCAGGGTTAAAAGCTTGGGTGCGGATAATGGTTAGGGTCAGGGTTAAGGTTGACGGATAGGGTTAGTGTTAAGGGTTATGGGTAGGTTTAGGGTTCAGGGTTAGAGTTAGCATTAGGGCTTAAGGTTAGGATTAGGCGGTAGGTTAGATTTAGGGTTAGATCTAGGCGTTAGGGTAAGGGCTAGCGTTAGGGTTAAGAGATAGTGTTAGGTTTAATGCTTATTATTAGGGTTAGGGTTTGGGGTTAAAGTAAGTGTTAGGGGTTAGGTTTCAGGATCAAAGGTTAGGGTTATTTTTAGCTGTAGTGTTAGGGTTAGGGATAAGGGATCCCATTATCATTAAGTGTCTTCCTTACTGTAGGATTAAGGGATAGGCTTAGAGTTAAAGGTTAAGGTTATGGTCAGTGTTAAGATTTAGGGTGAGGGTTAACAGTTAGGGTAAAGGTTAAGCGTTAGGGTTAGGGATTAGTGATTAGGGTTTTTGGTTAGTGTTAGGGTTAGCGGTTAGGAGTTAGTGTTTTATGAAGGGGTATGGTTAGAATTAGGATTGGGGTTAGAGATAGGGTGAGGTATAGGGGTTAGTTTTAGGGTAAAAGGATGGGATTAGGGTTACGGGTTGGGCTTAGGTTTAGGGTTAAAGTTTACTGCTAGGGTTAGGGATAGGGTTCAGGGTTAGCTTTAGGGGTTCTGGATAGGGATAGGTGTTAGGTTAGTGTCAGGGTTAGGTCTAGTCGTGAGGGTAAGGTTTAGGGTTAGCTTTAAGAGCTAGGGTTAGGTTTAATGGTTAGGATTAGGATTAGGGTTAAGGGTTAGGGTAAGGCTTAGGGGTTAGGGTGAAGGGTTAGGGTCAAGGGTTAGGGTTTTTGTTAGGCATAGCGTTGGGGTTAGAAGTAAGGGTTACTGTCAGTGTTAGGGTTGTAGGTAGGGTTACGGTTAGGGTTAGCGGTTTAGAATTAGGGTTAGGGATTAGGTGTCACAGTGATGACTAGGAGATAGGGTTAGAATTACGGGATAGCGGTTGTTCTCAGGAAATGGGTTATGCATTAACGTTAGGATAAGAGGTTAAAGTTAGGCGCACGGTGAGGTTTACGTGTTAAGGGGAGAAATAGGAACAGGGTTGGGTGTTATGTTCAGGGTTAGGGTTATCTGTTAAAGGTATTGTTTATGCTTAGCGCACGGGCCCTGTCTGCATTAGGCGGGCGGGGGGAGTTTAGGGGGCTGGGATTGTACCCGGGAACCCACTCTATCATACTCTGGGTATGGGCCTGTGGGTTTCATGCAGGACACAGTGGTAGAGCCTCCTTTCACGCATGGCATGGGAGGATTGCAGGCTTTCTAAACTCTAAGAAAGCAAGAAGTCTGAGAATTAGATTTAGGGTTAGGATTCTGGTTAGGGTTAAGGATGAAGTTTAGTGTTAGTGTCAGGGCTTAGGGTTAGGGATTAGGGTTAGGGTTAAAGGTTACTCTTAGGTTTAACGGTTACACTTTGGTTTAGGGTTGAGGTTTACGGTTAGGGTTAAGATGAGGGGTTAGGGTTTGGTACAGGGTTAGGGTTAAGTGTTAGGTTTAGGGTTGAAGATTAGGATTAGGGTTAGGATTAAAGGTTAGCGTGAGAGTTAACGCTTAGGGTTAAGGTTAAGAGTTAGGGTTTAGGGTTAGGGTTAGGGTTAGTTTTAGGGTTAGAATTATGTGCTATGGTTTGTGTTAGAGGTTAGGGTTAGGTATACTGGTCACGGTTAGGGTTACGTTTAGGGGGTAGCATTAGGGTTAGGGTTAGGGTTAAGGGATAGGATTAGGGATAAGTGTTGGGCTTAGGGTTATGGTTTAGTGTTAGGGTTATCATTAAGGATTAGGGGTAGGGTCAGGGTTAAATGCTTGGGTGCGGGTAATGGTTAGGGTCAGGGTTAAGGTTCACGGATAGGGTTAGTGTTAAGGGTTACGGGTAGGTTTAGGGTTCAGGGTTAGAGTTAGCATTAGGGCTTAAGGTTAGGATTAGGCGGTAGGTTCGATTTAGGGTTAGATCTAGGCGTTAGGGTAAGGGCTAGCGTTAGGGTTAAGAGATAGGGTTAGGTTTAATGCTTAGGTTTAGGGTTAGGGTTTGGGGTTAAAGTCAGTGTTAGGGGTTAGGTTTAAGGATCAAAGGTTAGGGTTATTTTTAGCTGTAGTGTTAGGGTTAGGGATAAGGGATCCCATTAGCATTAAGGGTCTTCCTTACTGTAGGGTTAAGAGTTAGGCTTAGAGTTAAAGGTTAAGGTTAGGGTCAGTGTTAAGATTTAGGGTGAGGGTTAACGGTTAGGGTAAAGGTTAAGCGTTAGGGTTAGGAATTAGTGATTAGGGTTTCTTGTTAGTGTTAGGGTTAGCGGTCAGGAGTTAGTGTTTTATGAAGGGGTATGGTTAGAATTAGGATTGGGGTTAGAGTTAGGGTGAGGTATAGGGGTTAGGATTAGGGGTTAGTTTTAGGGTAAAAGGATAGGATTAGGTTTACGGGTTGGGCTTAGGTTTAGGGTTAAATTTACTGCTAGGGTTAGGGATAGGGTTCAGGGTTAGCTTTAGGGGTTCTGGTTAGGG
>NW_027182823.1:2167500-2170000 GCF_041146395.1 Eulemur rufifrons | reverse complement strand
GGGTGAAGGGTTAGGGTAAAGGGTTAGGGTTTTTGTTAGGCATAGCGTTGGGGTTAGAAGTAAGGGTTACTGTCAGTGTTGGGGTTGTAGGTAGGGTTACGGTTAGGGTTAGCGGTTTAGAATTAGGGTTAGGGATTAGGTGTCACAGTGATGACTAGGAGATAGGGTTAGAATTATGGGATAGAGGTTGTTCTCAGGAAATGGGTTATGCATTAACGTTAGGATAAGAGGTTAAAGTTAGGCGCACAGTGAGGTTTACGTGTTAAGGGGAGAAATAGGAACAGGGTTGGGTGTTATGTTCAGGGTTAGGGTTATCTGTTAAAGGTATTGTTTATGCTTAGCGCACGGGCCCGGTCTGCATTAGGCTGGCGGGGGGAGTTTAGGGGGCTGGGATTGTACCCGGAAACCCACTCTATCATACTCTGGGTATGGGCCCGTGGGTTTCTTGCAGGACACAGTGGTAGAGCCTCCTTTGACGCATGGCATGGGAGGATTGCAGGCTTTCTAAACTCTAAGAAAGCAAGAAGTCTGAGAATTAGATTTAGGGTTAGGGTTATGGTTAGGGTTAAGGATGAAGTTTAGTGTTAGGGTGAGGGCTTAGGGTTAGGGCTTAGGGTTAGGGTTAAAGGTTACTCTTAGGTTTAATGGTTACACTTTTTTTTAGGGTTGAGGTTTACGGTTAGGGTTAAGATGAGGGGTTAGGGTTTGGTACAGGGTTAGGGTTAAGTGTTAGGTTTAGGGTTGAAGATTAGGATTAGGGTTAGGATTAAAGGTTAGCGTGAGAGTTAACGCTTAGGGTTAAGGTTAAGAGTTAGGGTTTAGGGTTAGGTTTAGGGTTCGTTTTAGGGTTAGAGTTATGTGCTATGGTTTGTGTTAGAGGTTAGGTTTAGGTTTACTGGTCACGGTGAGGGTTAAGTTTAGGGGTTAGCATTAGGGTTAGGGTTAAGGGACAGGATTAGGGTTAAGTGTTGGGAGTAGGGTGAGGGTTTAGTGTTAGGGTTATCATTAAGGATTAGGGGTAGGGTCAGGGTTAAATGCTTGGGTGCTGGTAATGTTTAGGGTGAGGGTTAAGGTTCACGGATAGGGTTAGTGTTAAGGGTTACGGGTAGGTTTAGGGTTCAGGGTTAGAGTTAGCATTAGGGCTTAAGGTTAGGATTAGGCGGTAGGTTCGATTTAGGGTTAGATCTAGGCATTAGGGTAAGGGCTAGCGTTAGGGTTAAGAGATAGGGTTAGGTTTAATGCTTAGGATTAGGGTTAGGGTTTGGGGTTAAAGTAAGTGTTAGGGGTTAGGTTTAAGGATCAAAGGTTAGGGTTATTTTTAGCTGTAGTGTTAGGGTTAGGGATTAGGGATCCCATTAGCATTAATGGTCTTCCTTACTGTAGGGTTAAGGGTTAGGCTTAGAGTTAAAGGTTAAGGTTAGGGTCAGTGTTAAGATTTAGGGTTAGGGTTAACGGTTAGGGTAAAGGTTAAGCGTTACTGTTAGGGATTAGTGATTAGGGTTTTTGGTTAGTGTTAGGTTAGCGGTTAGTGTTTTATGAAGGGGTATGGTTAGAATTAGGATTGGGGTTAGAGTTAGGGTGAGGTATAGGGGTTAGGTTTAGGGATTAGTTTTAGGGTAAAAGGATAGGATTAGGGTTACGGGTTGGGGTTAGGTTTAGGGTTAAAGTTTACTGCTAGGGTTAGGGATAGGGTTCAGGGTTAGCTTTAGTGGTTCTGGTGAGGGTTAAGTGTTAGGTTAGTGTCACGGTTAGGTCTAGTCATGAGGGTAAGGTTTAGGGTTAGCTTTAAGAGCTAGGGTTAGGTTTAATGGTTAGGATTAGGATTAGGGTTAAGGGTTAGGGTAAGTCTTAGGGGTTAGGGTGAAGGGTTAGGGTCAAGGGTTAGGGTTTTTGTTAGGCATAGCGTTGGGGTTAGAAGTAAGGGTTACTGTCAGTGTTAGGGTTGTAGGTAGGGTTACGGTTAGGGTTAGCGGTTTAGAATTAGGGTTAGGGATTAGGTGTCACAGTGATGACTAGGAGATAGGGTTAGAATTATGAGATAGGGGTTGTTCTCAGGAAATGGGTTATGCATTAACGTTAGGATAAGAGGTTAAAGTTAGGCGCACGGTGAAGTTTACGTGTTAAGGGGAGAAATAGGAACAGGGTTGGGTGTTATGTTCAGGGTTAGGGTTATCTGTTAAAGGTATTGTTTATGCTTAGCGCACGGGCCCTGTCTGCATTAGGCGGGCGGGGGGAGTTTAGGGGGCTGGGATTGTGCCCGGGAACCCACTCTATCATGCTCTGGGTATGGGCCCGTGGGTTTCATGCAGGACACAGTGGTAGAGCCTCCTTTCACGCATGGCATGGGAGGATTGCAGGCTTTCTAAACTCTAAGAAAGTAAAAAGTCTGAGAATTAGATTTAGGGTTAGGATTATGGTTAGGGTTAAGGATGAAGTTTAGTGTTAGTGTGAGGGCTTAGGGTTAGGGCTTAGGGTTAGGGTTAAAGGTTACTCTTAGGTT
>NW_027182823.1:2157500-2160000 GCF_041146395.1 Eulemur rufifrons | reverse complement strand
GTTAGGGTTAGGGTTAGGGGTTAGGGTTAGGGGTTAGGGTTAGGGCTAGGTTTAGGGTTAGGGTTTAGGGTTAGGGTTAGGGGTTAGGGTTAGGGTTAGGGGTTGGGGTTAGGGATTGGGGTTAAAGTAAGTGTTAGGGGTTAGGTTTAAGGATGAAAGGTTACTGTTATTTTTAGCTGTAGTGTTAGGGTTACGGAAAAGGGATCCCATTAGCATTAAGGGCCTTCCTTACTGTAGGGTTAAGGGTTAGGCTTAGAGTTAAAGGTTAAGGTTAGGGTCAGTGTTGAGATTTATAGTGAGGGTTAACAGTTAGGGTAAAGGTTAAGCGTTAGGGTTAGGGATTAGTGATTAGGCTTTTTTGTTAGTGTTAGGGTTAGCGGTTAGGAGTTAGTGTTTTATGAAGGGGTATGGTTAGAATTAGGATTGGGGTTAGAGTTAGGGTGAGGTATATGGGTTAGGTTTAGGGGTTTGTTTTAGGGTAAAAGGATAGGATTAGGGTTACGGGTTGGGCTTAGGTTTAGGGTTAAAGTTTACTGCTAAGGTTAGGGATAGGGTTCAGGCTTAGCTTTAGGGGTTCTGGTTAGCGTTAGGTGTTAGGTTAGTGTCAGGATTAGGTCTAGTCGTGAGGGTAAGGTTTAGGGTTAGATTTAAGAGCTAGGGTTAGGTTTAATGGTTAGGATTAGGATTAGGGTTAAGGGTTAGGGTAAGGCTTAGGGGTTAGGGTGAAGGGTTAGGGTCAAGGGTTAGGGTTTTTGTTAGGCATAGCGTTGGGGTTAGAAGTAAGGGTTACTGTCAGTGTTAGGGTTGTAGGTAGGGTTACGGTTAGGGTTAGCGGTTTAGAATTAGGGTTAGGGATTAGGTGTCACAGTGATGACTAGGAGATAGGGTTAGAATTATGGGATAGGGGTTGTTCTCAGGAAATGGGTTATGCATTAACGTTAGGATAAGAGGTTAAAGTTAGGCGCACGGTGAGGTTTACGTGTTAAGGGGAGAAATAGGAACAGGGTTGGGTGTTATGTTCAGGGTTAGGGTTATCTGTTAAAGGTATTGTTTATGCTTAGCGCATGGGCCCTGTCTGCATTAGGCGGGCGGGGGGAGTTTAGGGGGCTGGGATTGTACCCGGGAACCCACTCTATCATACTCTGGGTATGGGCCCGTGGGTTTCATGCAGGACACAGTGGTAGAGCCTCCTTTCACGCATGCCATGGGAGGATTGCAGGCTTTCTAAACTCTAAGAAAGCAAGAAGTCTGAGAATTAGATTTAGGGTTAGGATTATGGTTAGGGTTAAGGATGAAGTTTAGTGTTAGGGTGAGGGCTTAGGGTTAGGGATTAGGGTTAGGGTTAAAGTTTACCCTTAGGTTTAACGGTTACACTTTGGTTTAGGGTTGAGGTTTACGGTTAGGGTTAAGATGAGGGGTTAGGGTTTGGTACAGGGTTCGGGTTATGTGTTAGGTTTAGGGTTGAAGATTAGGATTAGGGTTAGGATTAAAGGTTAGCGTGAGAGTTAACGCTTAGGGTTAAGGTTAAGAGTTAGGGTTTAGGGTTAGGGTTAGGGTTAGTTTTAGAGTTAGAGTTATGTGCTATGGTTTGTGTTAGAGGTTAGGGTTAGGTTTACTGGTCACGGTTAGGGTTAGGTTTAGGGGGTAGCATTAGGGTTAGGCTTATGGTTTGGGTTAAGGGATAGGATTAGGGATAAGTGTTGGGCTTAGGGTTAGGATTTAGTGTTAGGGTTATCATTAAGGATTAGGGGTAGGGTCAGGGTTAAATGCTTGGTTGCGGGTAATGGTTAGGGTCAGGGTTAAGGTTCACGGATAGGGTTAGTGTTAAGGGTTACGGGTAGGTTTAGGGTTCAGGGTTAGAGTTAGCATTAGGGCTTAAGGTTAGGATTAGGCGGTAGGTTCGATTTAGGGTTAGATCTAGGCGTTAGGGTAAGGGCTAGCGTTAGGGTTAAGAGATAGGGTTAGGTTTAATGCTTAGGATTAGGGTTAGGGTTTGGGGTTAAAGTAAGTGTTAGGGGTTAGGTTTCAGGATCAAAGGTTAGGGTTATTTTTAGCTGTAGTGATAGGGTTAGGGATAAGGGATCCCATTAGCATTAAGGGTCTTCCTTACTGTAGGGCTAAGGGTTAGGCTTAGAGTTAAAGGTTAAGGTTAGGGTCAGTGTTAAGATTTAGGGTGAGGGTTAACGGTTAGGGTAAGGGTTAAGCGTTAGGGTTAGGGATTAGTCATTAGGGATTTTGGTTAGTGTTAGGGTTAGCGATTAGGAGTTTGTGTTTTATGAAGGGGTATGGTTAGAATTAGGATTGGGGTTAGAGTTAGGGTGAGGTATAGGGGTTAGGTTTAGTGGTTAGTTTTAGGGTAAAAGGATAGGATTAGGGTTACGGGTTGGGCTTAGGTTTAGGGTTAAAGTTTACTGCTAGGGTTAGGGATAGGGTTCAGGGTTAGCTTTAGTGGGTTCTGGTTAGGGTTAGGTGTTAGGTTAGTGTCAGGGTTAGGTCTACT
>NW_027182823.1:2147500-2152500 GCF_041146395.1 Eulemur rufifrons | reverse complement strand
AGGTGTTAGGTTAGTGTCAGCATTAGGTCTAGTCGTGAGGGTAAGGTTTAGGGTTATCTTTAAGAGCTAGGGTTAGGTTTAATGGTTAGGATTAGGATTAGGGTTAAGGGTTAGGGTAAGGCTTAGGGGTTAGGGTGAAGGTTTAGGGTTTTTCTTAGGCATAGCGTTGGGGTTAGAATTAAGGGTTACTGTCAGTGTCAGGGTTGTAGGTAGGGTTACGGTTAGGGTTAGCGGTTTAGAATTAGGGTTAGGGATTAGGTGTCACAGTGATGACTAGGAGATAGGGTTAGAATTATGGGATAGGGGTTGTTCTCAGGAAATGGGTTATGCATTAACGTTAGGATAAGAGGTTAAAGTTAGGCGCACGGTGAGGTTTACGTGTTAAGGGGAGAAATAGGAACAGGGTTGGGTGTTATGTTCAGGGTTAGGGTTATCTGTTAAAGGTATTGTTTATGCTTAGCGCACGGGCCCTGTCTGCATTGGGCGGGCGGGGGGAGTTTAGGGGGCTGGGATTGTACCCGGGAACCCACTCTATCATACTCTGGGTATGAGCCCGTGGGTTTCATGCAGGACGCAGAGGTAGAGCCTCCTTTCACGCATGGCATGGGAGGATTGCAGGCTTTCTAAACTCTAAGAAAGCAAGAAGTCTGAGAATTAGATTTAGGGTTAGGATTATGGTTAGGGTTAAGGATGAAGTTTAGTGTTAGGGTGAGGGCTTAGGGTTAGGGATTAGGGTTAGGGTTAAAGGTTACTCTTAGGTTTAATGGTTACACTTTGGTATAGGGTTGAGGTTTACCGTTAGGGTTAAGATGAGGGGTTAGGGTTTGGTACAGGGTTAGGGTTAAGTGTTAGGTTTAGGGTTGAAGATTAGGATTAGGGTTAGGATTAAAGGTTAGCGTGAGAGTTAACGCTTAGGGTTAAGGTTAAGAGTTAGGGTTTAGGGTTAGGGTTAGGGTTAGGGTTAGATTTAGGGTTAGAGTTATGAGCTACGCTTTGTGTTAGAGGTTAGGGTTAGGTTTAATGGTCATGGTTAGGGTTACGTTTAGGGGGTAGCATTAGGGTTAGGGTTAGGGTTAAGGGATAGGATTAGGGATAAGTATTGGGCTTAGGGTTAGGGTTTAGTGTTAGGGTTAGCATTAAGGATTAGGGTTAGGGTCAGGGTTAAATGCTTGTGTGCGGGTAATAGTTAGGGTCAGGGTTAAGGTTCACGGATAGGGTTAGTGTTAAGGGTTACGGGTAGGTTTAGGGTTCAGGGTTAGAGTTAGCCTTAGGGCTTAAGGTTAGGATAAGGCGGTAGGTTAGACTTAGGGTTAGATCTAGGCGTTAGGGTAAGGGCTAGCGTTAGGGTTAAGAGATAGGGTTAGGTTTAATGCTTAGGATTAGGGTTAGGGTTTGGGGTTAAAGTAAGTGTTAGGGGTTAGGTTTAAGGATCAAAGGTTAGGGTTATTTTTAGCTGTAGTGTTAGGGTTAGGGATAAGGGATCCCATTAGCATTAAGGGTCTTCCTTACTGTAGGGTTAAGGGTTAGGCTTAGAGTTAAAGTTTAAGGTTAGGGTCAGTATTAAGATTTAGGGTGAGGGTTAACGGTTAGGGTAAAGGTTAAGCGTTAGGGTTAGGGATTAGTGATTAGGGTTTTTGGTTAGTGTTAGGGTTAGCGGTTAGGAGTTAGTGTTTTATGAAGGGGTATGGTTAGAATTAGGATTGGGGTTAGAGTTAGGGTGAGGTATAGGGGTTAGGTTTAGGGGTTAGTTTTAGGGTAAAAGGATAGGATTAGGGTTACGGGTTGGGCTTCAGTTTAGGGTTAAAGTTTACTGCTAAGGTTAGATATAGGGTTCAGGCTTAGCTTTAGGGGTTCTGGTTAGGGTTAGGTGTTAGGTTAGTGTCAGGGTTAGGTCTAGTCGTGAGGGTAAGGTTTAGGGTTAGCTTTAAGAGCTAGGGTTAGGTTTAATGGTTAGGATTAGGATTAGGGTTAAGGGTTAGGGTAAGGCTTAGGGGTTAAGGTGAAGGGTTAGGGTCAAGTGTTAGGGTTTTTGTTAGGCATAGCGTTGGGGTTAGAAGTAAGGGTTACTGTCAGTGTTAGGGTTGTAGGTAGGGTTACGGTTAGGGTTAGCGGTTTAGAATTAGGGTTAGGGATTAGGTGTCACAGTGATGACTAGGAGATAGGGTTAGAATTATGGGATGGGGTTGTTCTCAGGAAAAGGGTTATGCATTAACGTTAGGATAAGAGGTTAATGTTAGGCGCACGGTGAGGTTTACGTGTTAAGGGGAGAAATAGGAACAGGGTTGGGTGTTATGTTCAGGGTTAGGGTTATCTCTTAAAGGTATTGTTTATGGTTAGCGCACGGGCCCTGTCTGCATTAGGCGGGCGGGGGGAGTTTAGGGGGCTGGGATTGTACCCGGGAACCCACTCTATCATACTCTGGGTATGGGCCCGTGGGTTTCATGCAGGACACAGTGGTAGAGCCTCCTTTCACGCATGGCATGGGAGGATTGCAGGCTTTCTAAACTCTAAGAAAGCAAGAAGTCTGAGAATTAGATTTAGGGGTAGGATTATGGTTAGGGTTAAGGATGAAGTTTAGTGTTAGGGTGAGGGCTTAGGGTTAGGGATTAGGGTTAGGGTTAAAGGCTACACTTAGGTTTAACGGCTACACTTTGGTTTAGGGTTGAGGTTTACGGTTAGGGTTAAGATGAGGGGTTAGGGTTTGGTACAGGGTTAGGGTTAAGTGTTAGGTTTAGGGTTGAAGATTAGGATTAGGTTTAGGATTAAAGGTTAGCGTGAGAGTTAACGCTTAGGGTTAAGGTTAGGAGTTAGGGTTTAGGGTTAGGCTTGGGGTTAGGTTTAGTTTTAGGGTTAGAGTTATGTGCTATGGTTTGTGTTAGAGGTTAGGGTTAGGTTTATTAGTGACGGTTAGGGTTACGTTTAGGGGTTAGCATTAGGGTTAGGGTTAGGGTTAGGGTTAAGGGATAGGATTACGGTTAAGTGTTGGCCTTAGGGTTAGGGTTTAGTGTTAGGGTTATCATTAAGGACTAGGGGTAGGGTCAGGGTTAAATGCCTGGGTGCGGGTAATGGTTAGGGTCAGGGTTAAGGTTCACGGATAGGGTTAGTGTTAAGGGTTACGGGTAGGTTTAGGGTTCAGGGTTAGAGTTAGCATTAGGGCTTAAGGTTAGGATTAGGCGGTAGGTTCGATTTAGGGTTAGATCTAGGCGTTCGGGTAAGGGCTAGCGTTAGGGTTAAGAGATAGGGTTAGATTTAATGCTTAGGATTAGGGTTAGGGTTTGGGGTTAAAGTAAGTGTTAGGGGTTAGGTTAAGGATGAAAGGTTACTGTTATTTTTAGCTGTAGTGTTAGGGTTACGGAAAAGGGATCCCATTAGCATTAAGGGTCTTCCTTACTGTAGGGTTAAGGGTTAGGCTTAGAGTTAAAGGTTAAGGTTAGGGTCAGTGTTAAGATTTAGGGTGAGGGTTAACGGTTAGGGTAAAGGTTAAGCGTTAGGGTTCGGGATTAGTGATTAGGGTTTTTGGTTAGTGTTAGGGTTAGCGGTTAGGAGTTAGTGTTTTAGGAAGGGGTATGGTTAGAATTGGGATTGGGGTTAGAGTTAGGGTGAGATATAGGGGTTAGGTTTAGGGGTTAGTTTGAGGGTAAAAGGATAGGATTAGGGTTACGGGTTGGGCTTAGCTTTAGGGTTAAAGTTTACTGCTAGGGTTAGGGATAGGGTTCAGGCTTAGCTTTAGGGGTTCTGGTTAGGGTTAGGTGTTAGGTTAGTGTCAGGGTTAGGTCTAGTCGTGAGGGTAAGGTTTAGGGTTATCTTTAAGAGCTAGGGTTAGGTTTAATGGTTAGGATTAGGATTAGGGTTAAGGGTTAGGGTAAGGCTTAGGGGTTAGGGAGAAGGGATAGGGTCAAGGGTTAGGGTTTTTGTTAGGCATAGCGTTGCGGTTAGAAGTAAGGGTTACTGTCAGTGTTAGGGTTGTAGGTAGGGTTACGGTTAGGGTTAGCGGTTTAGAATTAGGGTTAGGGATTAGGTGTCACAGTGATGACTAGGAGATAGGGTTAGAATTATGGGATAGGGGTTGTTCTCAGGAAATGGGTTATGCATTAACGTTAGGATAAGAGGTTAAAGTTAGGCGCACGGTGAGGTTTACGTGTTAAGGGGAGAAATAGGAACAGGGTTGGGTGTTATGTTCAGGGTTAGGGTTATCTGTTAAAGGTATTGTTTATGCTTAGCACACGGGCCCTGTCTGCATTAGGCGGGCGGGGGGAGTTTAGCGGGCTGGGATTGTACCCGGGAACCCACTCTATCATACCCTGGGTATGGGCCCGTGGATTTCATGCAGGACACAGTGGTAGAGCCTCCTTTCACCCATGGCATGGGAGGATTGCAGGCTTTCTAAACTCTAAGAAAGCAAGAAGTCTGAGAATTAGATTTAGGGTTAGGATTATGGTTAGGGTTAAGGACGAAGTTTAGTGTTAGGGTGAGGGCTTGGGGTTAGGGATTAGGGTTAGGGTTAAAGGTTACTCTTAGGTTTAACGGTTACACTTTGGTTTAGGGTTGAGGTTTACGGTTAGGGTTTAGGTGAGGGGTTAGTGTTTGGTACAGGGTTAGGGTTAAGTGTTAGGTTTAGGGTTGAAGATTAGGATTAGGGTTAGGATTAAAGGTTAGCGTGAGAGTTAACGCTTAGGGTTAAGGTTAACAGTTAGGGGTTAGGGTTAGGGTTAGGGTTAGGGTTAGGGTTAGTTTTAGGGTTAGAGTTATGTGCTATGGTTTGTGTTAGAGGTTAGGTTTAGGTTTACTGGTCACGGTTAGGGTTACGTTTATGGGGTAGCATTAGGGTTAAGGTTAAGGTTAAGGGATAGGATTAGGGATAAGTGTTGGGCTTAGGGTTAGGGTTTAGTGTTAGGGTTAGCATTAAGGATTAGGGTTAGGGTCAGGGTTAAAAGCTTGGGTGCGGGTAATGGTTAGGGTCAGGGTTAAGGTTCACGGATAAGGTTAGTGTTAAGGGTTAC
>NW_027182823.1:2122500-2132500 GCF_041146395.1 Eulemur rufifrons | reverse complement strand
GGTTACGGGTAGGTTTAGGGTTCAGGGTTAGAGTTAGCATTAGGGCTTAAGGTTAGGATTAGGCGGTAGGTTCGATTTAGGGTTAGATCTAGGCGTTAGGGTAAGGGCTAGCGTTAGGGTTAAGAGATAGGGTTAGGTTTAATGCTTAGGATTAGGGTTAGGGTTTCGGGTTAAAGTAAGTGTTAGGGGTTAGGTTTAAGGATGAAAGGTTACTGTTATTTTTACCTGTAGTGTTAGGGTTACGGAAAAGGGATCCCATTAGCATTAAGGGTCTTCCTTACTGTAGGGTAAAGGGTTAGGCTTAGAGTTAAAGGTTAAGGTTAGGGTCAGTTTTAAGATTTAGGGTGAGGGTTAACGGTTAGGGTAAAGGTTAAGCGTTAGGGTTAGGGATTAGTGATTAGGGTTTTTGGTTAGTGTTAGGGTTAGCGGTTAGGAGTTAGTGTTTTATGAAGGGGTATGGTTAGAATTAGGATTGGGGTTAGAGTTAGGGTGAGGTATAGGGGTTAGGTTTAGGGGTTAGTTTTAGGGTAAAAGGATAGGATTAGGGTTACAGATTGGGCTTAGGTTTAGGGTTTAAGTTCACTGCTAGGGTTAGTGATAGGGTTCAGGGTTAGCTTTAGGGGTTCTGGTTAGGGTTAGGTGTTAGGTTAGTGTCAGGGTTAGGTCTAGTCGTGAGGGTAAGGTTTAGGGTTAGTTTTAAGAGCTAGGGTTAGGTTTAATGGTTAGGATTAGGATTAGGGTTAAGGATTAGGGTAAGGCTTAGGGGTGAGGGTGAAGGGATAGGGTCAAGGGTTAGGGTTTTTGTTAGGCATAGCGTTGGGGTTACAAGTAAGGGTTACTGTCAGTGTTAGGGTTGTAGGTAGGGTTACGGTTAGGGTTAGCGGTTTAGAATTAGGGTTAGGGATTAGGTGTCACAGTGATGACTAGGAGATAGGGTTAGAATTATGGGATAGGGGTTGTTCTCAGGAAATGGGTTATGCATTAACGTTAGGATAAGAGGTTAAAGTTAGGCGCACGGTGAGGTTTACGTGTTAAGGGGAGAAATAGGAACAGGGTTGGGTGTTATGTTCAGGGTTAGGGTTATCTGTTAAAGGTATTGTTTATGCCTAGCGCACGGGCCATGTCTGCATTACGCGGGCGGGGGGAGTTTAGGGGGCTGGGATTGTACCCGGGAACCCACTCTATCATACTCTGGGTATGGGCCCGTGGGTTTCATGCAGGACACAGTGGTAGAGCCTCCTTTCACGCATGGCATGGGAGGATTGCAGGCTTTCTAAACTCTAAGAAAGCAAGAAGTCTGAGAATTAGATTTAGGGTTAGGATTCTGGTTAGGGTTAAGGATGAAGTTTAGGGTTAGGGTGAGGGCTTAGGGTTTGGGCTTAGGGTTAGGGTTAAAGGTTACTCTTAGGTTTAACGGTTACACTTTGGTTTAGGGTTGAGGTTTACGGTTAGGGTTAAGGTGAGGGGTTAGTGTTTGGTACAGGGTTAGGGTTAAGTGTTAGGTTTAGGGTTGAAGATTAGGATTAGGGTTAGGATTAAAGGTTAGCGTGAGAGTTAACGCTTAGGGTTAAGGTTAAGAGTTAGGGTTTAGGGTTAGGGTTAGGTTTACGGTTCGTTTTAGGGTTAGAGTTATGTGCTATGGTTTGTGTTAGAGGTTAGGGTTAGGTTTAGTGGTCACGGTGAGGGTTACGTTTAGGGATTAGCATTAGGGTTAGGGTTAAGGGATAGGATTAGGGTTTAGTGTTGGTCGTAGGGTGAGGGTTTAGTATTAGGGTTATCATTAAGGATTAGGGGTAGGGTCAGGGTTAAATGCTTGGGTGCGGGTAATGGTTAGGGTCAGGGTTAAGGTTCACGGATAGGGTTAGTGTTAAGGGTTACGGGTAGGTTTAGGGTTCAGGGTTAGAGTTACCATTAGGGCTTAATGTTAGGATTAGGCAGTAGGTTAGACTTAGGGTTAGATCTAGGCCTTAGGGTAAGGGCTAGCGTTAGGGTTAAGAGATAGGGTTAGGTTTAATGCTTAGGATTAGGGTTAGGGTTTGGGGTTAAAGTAAGTGTTAGGGGTTAGGTTTAAGGATCAAAGGTTAGGGTTATTTTTAGCTGTAGTGTTAGGGTTAGGGATAAGGGATCCCATTAGCATTAAGGGTCTTCCTTACTGTAGGGTTAAGGGTTAGGCTTAGAGTTAAAGGTTAAGGTTAGGGTCGGTGTTAAGATTTAGGGTGAGGGTTAACGGTTAGGGTAAAGGTTAAGCGTTAGGGTTAGGGATTAGTGATTAGGGTTTTTGGTTAGTGTTAGGGTTAGCGGTTAGGAGTTAGTGTTTTATGAAGGGGTATGGTTAGAATTAGGATTGGGGTTAGAGTTAGGGTGAGGTATAGGGGTTAGGTTTAGGGGTCAGTTTTAGGGTAAAAGGATAGGATTAGGGTTACGGGTTGGGCTTAGGTTTACGGTTAAAGTTTACTGCTAGGGTTAGGGATAGGGTTCAGGGTTAGCTTTAGGGGTTCTGGTTAGGGTTAGGTGTTAGGTTAGTGTCAGGGTTAGGTCTAGTCGTGAGGGTAAGGTTTAGGGTTAGCTTTAAGAGCTAGGGTTAGGTTTTTTTTTTTTTTTTTGACAGAGTCTCACTCTGTTGCCCCGGCTAGAGTGAGTGCCGTGGCGTCAGTCTAGCTCACAGCAACCTCAAACTCCTGGGCTCAAGCGATCCTCCTGTCTCAGCCTCCCGAGTAGCTGGGACTACAGGCATGCACCACCATGCCCGGCTAATTTTTTCTATATATATATTTTTAGCTGTCCATATAATTCTTTCTATTTTTAGTAGAGATGGGGTCTCGCTCTTGCTCAGGCTGGTCTCGAACTCCTGAGCTCAAACGATCCGCCCACCTCGGCCTCCCAGAGAGCTAGGATTACAGGCGTGAGCCACCGCGCCCGGCCTAGGGTTAGTTTTAATGGTTAGGATTAGGATTAGGGTTAAGGGTTAGGGTAAGGCTTAGGGGTGAGGGTGAAGGGTGAGGGAAAAGGGTTAGTGTTTTTGTTAGGCATAGCGTTGGGGTTAGAAGTAAGGGTTACTGTCAGTGTTAGGGTTGTAGGTAGGGTTACGGTTAGGGTTAGCGGTTTAGAATTAGGGTTAGGGAATAGGTGTCACAGTGATGACTAGGAGATAGGGTTAGAATTATGGGATAGGGGTTGTTCTCAGGAAATGGGTTATGCATTAACGTTAGGATAAGAGGTTAATGTTAGGCGCACGGTGAGGTTTACGTGTTAAGGGGAGAAATAGGAACAGGGTTGGGTGTTATGTTCAGGGTTAGGGTTATCTGTTAAAGGTATTGTTTATGCTTAGCGCACGGGCCCTGTCTGCATTAGGCGGGCGGGGGGAGTTTAGGGGGCTGGGATTGTACCCGGGAACCCACTCTATCATACTCTGGGTATGGGCCCGTGGGTTTCATGCAGGACACAGTGGTAGAGCCTCCTTTGACGCATGGCATGGGAGGATAGCAGGCTTTCTAAACTCTAAGAAAGCAAGAAGTCTGAGAATTAGATTTAGGGTTAGGATTATGGTTAGGGTTAAGGATGAAGTTTAGTGTTAGGGTGGGGCTTAGGGTTAGGGCTTAGGGTTAGGGTTAAAGGTTACTCTTAGGTTTAACGGTTACACTTTTTTTTAGGGTTGAGGTTTACGGTTAGGGTTATGATGAGGGGTTAGGGTTTGGTACAGGGTTAGGGTTAAGTGTTAGGTTTAGGGTTGAAGATTAGGATTAGGGTTAGGATTAAAGGTTAGCGTGAGAGTTAACGCTTAGGGATAAGCTTAAGTGTTAGTGGTTAGGGTTAGGTTTAGGGTTCGTTTTAGGGTTAGAGTTATGTGCTATGGTTTGTGTTAGAGGTTAGGGTTAGGTTTACTGGTCACGGTGAGGGTTAGGTTTAGGGGTTAGCATTAGGGTTAGGGTTAAGGGACAGGATTAGTGTTAAGTGTTGGGAGTAGGGTCAGGGTTTAGTGTTAGGGTTATCATTAAGGATTAGGGGTAGGGTCAGGGATAAATGCTTGGGTGCGGGTAATGGTTAGGGTCAGGGTTAAGGTTCATGGATAGGGTTAGTGTTAATGGTTACGGGTAGGTTTAGGGTTCAGGGTTAGAGTTAGCATTAGGGCTTAAGGTTAGGATTAGGCGGTAGGTTCGATTTAGGGTTAGATCTAGGCATTAGGGTAAGGGCTAGCGTTAGGGTTAAGAGATAGGGTTAGGTTTAATGCTTAGGATTAGGGTTAGGGTTTGGGGTTAAAGTAAGTGTTAGGGGTTAGGTTTAAGGATCAAAGGTTAGGGTTATTTTTAGCTGTAGTGTTAGGGTTAGGGATAAGGGATCCCATTAGCATTAAGAGTCCTCCTTACTGTAGGGTTAAGGGTTAGGCTTAGAGTTAAAGGATAAGGTAAGAGTCAGAGTTAAGATTTAGGGTGAGGGTTAATGGTTAGGGTAAAGGTTAAGCGTTAGGGTTAGGGATTAGTGATTAGGGTTTTTGGTTAGTGTTAGGGTTAGCGGTTAGGAGTTAGTGTTTTATGAAGGGGTATGGTTAGAATTAGGATTGGGGTTAGAGTTAAGGTGAGGTATAGGGATTAGGTTTAGGGGTTAGTTTTAGGGTAAAAGGATAGGATTAGGGTTACGGGTTGGGCTTAGGTTTACGGTTAAAGTTTACTGCTAGGGTTAGGGATATGGTTCAGGCTTAGCTTTAGGGGTTCTGGTTAGGGTTAGGTGTTAGGTTAGTGTCAGGGTTAGGTCTAGTCGTGAGGGTAAGGTTTAGGGTTAGCTTTAAGAGCTAGGGTTAGGTTTAATGGTTAGGATTAGGATTAGGGTTAAGGGTTAGGGTAAGGCTTAGGGGTTAGGGTGAAGGGTTAGGGTCAAGGGTTAGGGTTTTTGTTAGGCACAGTGTTGGGGTTAGAATAAGGGTTACTGTCAGTGTTAGGGTTGTAGGTAGGGTTACGGTTAGGGTTAGCGGTTTAGAATTAGGGTTAGGGATTAGGTGTCACAGTGATGACTAGGAGATAGGGTTAGAATTATGGGATAGCAGTTGTTCTCAGGAAATGGGTTATGCATTAACGTTAGGATAAGAGGTTAAAGTTAGGCGCACGGTGAGGTTTACGTGTTAAGGGGACAAATAGGAACAGGGTTGGGTGTTATGTTCAGGGTTAGGGTTATCTGTTAAAGGTATTGTTTATGCTTAGCGCACGGGCCCTGTCTGCATTAGGCGGGCGGGGGGAGTTTAGGGGGCTGGGATTGTACCCGGGAACCCACTCTATCATACTCTGGGTATGGGCCCGTGGGTTTCATGCAGGACACAGTGGTAGAGCCTCCTTTCACGCATGGCATGGGAGGATTGCAGGCTTTCTAAACTCTAAGAAAGCAAGAAGTCTGAGAATTAGATTTAGGGTTAGGATTCTGGTTAGGGTTAAGGATGAAGTTTAGTGTTAGGGTGAGGGCTTAGGGTTAGGGCTTAGGGTTAGGGTAAAGGTTACCCTTAGGTTTAACGGTTACACTTTGGTTTAGGGTTGAGGTTTACGGTTAGGGTTAAGATGAGGGGTTAGGGTTTGGTACAGGGTTAGGGTTAAGTGTTAGGTTTAGTGTTGAAGATTAGGATTAGGGTTAGGATTAAAGGTTAGCGTGAGAGTTAACGCTTAGGGTTAAGGTTAAGGGTTAGGTTTTAGGGTTAGGGTTAGGGTTAGGGATAGGGTTAGTTTTAGTTAGTTTAGTGCTATGGTTTGTGTTAGAGGTTAGGGTTAGGTTTACTGGTCACGGTTAGGGTTAGGTTTAGGGGTTAGCATTAGGGTTAGGGTTAAGGGATAGGATTAGGGATAAGTGTTGGGCTTAGGGTTAGGGTTTAGTGTTAGGGTTATCATTAAGGATTAGGGGTAGGGTCAGGGTTAAATGCTTTGGTGCGGGTAATGGTTAGGGTCAGGGTTAAGGTTCACGGATAGGGTTAGTGTTAAGGGTTACGGGTAGGTTTAGGGTTCAGGGTTAGAGTTAGCATTAGGGCTTAAGGTTAGGATTAGGCGGTAGGTTAGATTTAGGGTTAGATCTAGGCGTTAGGGTAAGGGCTAGCGTTAGGGTTAAGAGATAGGGTTAGGTTTAATGCTTAGGATTAGGGTTAGGGTTTGGGGTTAAAGTAAGTGTTACGGGTTAGGTTTAAGGATCAAAGGTTAGGGTTATTTTTAGCTGTAGTGTTAGGGTTAGGGATAAGGGATCCCATTAGCATTAAGGGTCTTCCTTACTGTAGGGTTAAGGGTTAGGCTTAGAGTTAAAGGTTCAGGTTAGGGTCAGTGTTAAGATTTGGGGTGAGGGTTAACGGTTAGGGTAAAGGTTAAGGGTTAGGGTTAGGGATTAGTGATTAGGGTTTTTGGTTAGTGTTAGGGTTAGCGGTTAGGAGTTAGTGTTTTATGAAGGGGTATGGTTAGAATTAGGATTGGGGTTAGAGTTAGGGTGAGGTATAGGGGTTAGGTTTAGGGGTTAGTTTTAGGGTAAAAGGATAGGATTAGGGTTACGGGTTGGGCTTAGGTTTAGGGTTAAAGTTCACTGCTAGGGTTAGGGATAGGGTTCAGGCTTAGCTTTAGGGGTTCTGGTTAGGGTTAGGTGTTAGGTTAGTGTCAGGGTTAGATCTAGTCGTGAGGGTTAGGTTTAGGGTTAGCTTTAAGAGCTAGGGTTAGGTTTAGTGGTTAGGATTAGGATTAGGGTTAAGGGTTAGGGTAAGGCTTAGGGGTGAGGGTGAAGGGTTAGGGTCAAGGGTTAGGGTTTTTGTTAGGCATAGCGTTGGGTTTAGAAGTAAGTGTTACTGTCAGTGTTAGGGTTGTAGGTAGGGTTACGGTTAGGGTTAGCGGTTTAGAATTAGGGTTAGGGATTAGGTGTCACAGTGATGACTAGGAGATAGGGTTAGAATTATGGGATAGGGGTTGTTCTCAGGAAATGGGTTATGCATTAACGTTAGGATAAGAGGTTAAAGTTAGGCGCACGGTGAGGTTTACGTGTTAAGGGGAGAAATAGGAACAGGGTTGGGTGTTATGTTCAGGGTTAGGGTTATCTGTTAAAGGTATTGTTTATGCTTAGCGCACGGGCCCTGTCTGCATTAGGCGGGCGGGGGGAGTTTAGGGGGCTGGGATTGTACCCGGGAACCCACTGTATCATACTCTGGGTATGGGC
This sequence comes from Eulemur rufifrons, assembly GCF_041146395.1. NCBI lineage: Eukaryota > Metazoa > Chordata > Mammalia > Primates > Lemuridae > Eulemur > Eulemur rufifrons. The sequence goes on along the minus strand of NW_027182823.1, from coordinate 2,125,342 downwards.
CCGTGGGTTTCATGCAGGACACAGTGGTAGAGCCTCCTTTCACGCATGGCATGGGAGGATTGCAGGCTTTCTAAACTCTAAGAAAGCAAGAAGTCTGAGAATTAGATTTAGGGTTAGGATTATGGTTAGGGTTACGGATGAATTTAGTGTTAGGGTGAGGGCTTAGGGTTAGGGATTAGAGTTAGGGTTAAAGGTTACCCTTAGGTTTAACGGTTACACTTTGGTTTAGGGTTGAGGTTTACGGTTAGGGTTAAGATGAGGGGTTAGGGTTTGGTACAGGGTTAGGGTTATGTGTTAGGTTTAGGGTTGAAGATTAGGATTAGGGTTAGGATTAAAGGTTAGCGTGAGAGTTAACGCTTAGGGATAAGGTTAAGAGTTAGGGTTTAGGGTTAGGGTTAGGGTTAGTTTTAGAGTTAGAGTTATGTGCTATGGTTTGTGTTAGAGGTTAGGGTTAGGTTTACTGGTCACGGCTAGGGTTAGGTTTAGGGGGTAGCATTAGGGTTAGGCTTATGGTTAGGGTTAAGGGATAGGATTAGGGATAAGTGTTTGGCTTAGGGTTAGGGTTTAGCGTTAGGGTTATCATTAAGGATTAGGGGTAGGGTCAGGGTTAAATGCTTGGTTGCGGGTAATGGTTAGGGTCAGGGTTAAGGTTCACGGATAGGGTTAGTGTTAAGGGTTACGGGTAGGTTTAGGGTTCAGGGTTAGAGTTAGCATTAGAGCTTAAGGTTAGGATTAGGCTGTAGGTTAGATTTAGGGTTAGATCTAGGCGTTAGGGTAAGGGCTACCGTTAGGGTTAAGAGATATTGTGAGGTTTAATGCTTAGGATTAGGGTTAGGGTTTGGGGTTAAAGTAAGTGTTAGGGGTTAGGTTTAAGGATCAAAGGTTAGGGTTATTTTTAGCTGTAGTGTTAGGGTTAGGGATAAGGGATCCCATTAGCATTAAGGGTCTTCCTTACTGTAGGGTTAAGGATTAGGCTTAGAGTTAAAGGTTAAGGTTAGGGTCAGTGTTAAGATTTAGGGTGAGGGTTAACGGTTAGGGTAAAGGTTAAGCGTTAGGGTTAGGGATTAGTGATTAGGGATTTTGGTTAGTGTTAGTGTTAGCGAGTAGGAGTTAGTGTTTTATGAAGGGGTATGGTTAGAATTAGGATTGGGGTTAGAGTTAGGGTGAGGTATAGGGGTTAGGTTTAGGGGTTAGTTTTAGGGTAAAAGGATAGGATTAGGGTTACGGGTTGGGCTTAGGTTTAGGGTTAAAGTTTACTGCTCGGGTTAGGGATAGGGTTCAGCGTTAGCTTTAGGGGTTCTGTTTAGGGTTAGGTGTTAGGTTAGTGTCAGGGTTAGGTCTAGTCGTGAGGGTAAGGTTTAGGGTTAGCTTTAAGAGCTAGGGTTAGGTTTAATGGTTAGGAATAGTATTAGGGTTAAGGGTTAGGGTAAGGCTTAGGGGTTAGGGTGAAGGGATAGGGTCAAGGGATAGGGTTTTTGTTAGGCATAGCGTTGGGGTTAGAAGTAAGGGTTACTGTCAGTGTTAGGGTTGTATGTAGGGTTACGGTTAGGGTTAGCAGTTTAGAATTAGGGTTAGGGATTAGGTGTCACAGTGATGACTAGGAGATAGGGTTAGAATTATGGGATAGGGGTTGTTCTCAGGAAATGGGTTATGCATTAACGTTAGGATAAGAGGTTAAAGTTAGGCGCACGGTGAGGTTTACGTGTTAAGGGGAGAAATAGGAACAGGGTTGGGTGTTATGTTCAGGGTTAGGGTTATCTGTTAAAGGTATTGTTTATGCTTAGCACACGGGCCCTGGCTGCATTAGGCGGGCGGGGGGAGTTTAGCGGGCTGGGATTGTACCCGGGAAACCACTCTATCATACCCTGGGTATGGGCCAGTGGGTTTCATGCAGGACACAGTGGTAGAGCCTCCTTTCACGCATGGCATGGGAGGATTGCAGGCTTTCTAAACTCTAAGAAAGGAAGAAGTCTGAGAATTAGATTTAGGGTTAGGATTATGGTTAGGGTTAAGGATGAAGTTTAGTGTTAGGGTGAGGGCTTAGGGTTAGGGATTAGGGTTAGGGTTAAAGGTTAGTCTTAGGTTTAACGGTTACACTTTGGTTTAGGGTTGAGGTTTACGGTTAGGGTTTAGATGAGGGGTTAGTGTTTGGTACAGGGTTAGGGTTAAGTGTTAGGTTTAGGGTTGAAGATTAGGATTAGAGTTAGGATTAAAGGTTAGCGTGAGAGTTAATGCTTAGGGTTAAGGTTAACAGTTAGGGTTTAGGGTTAGGTTTAGGGTTAGGGTTAGTTTTAGGGTTAGAGTTATGTGCTAAGTTTTGTGTTAGAGGTTAGGGTTAGGTTTACTGGTCACGGTTAGGGTTACGTTTATGGGGTAGCCTTAGGGTTAAGGTTAAGGTTAAGGGATAGGATTAGGGATAAGTGTTGGGCTTAGGGTTAGGGTTTAATGTTAGGGTTAGCATTAAGGATTAGGGTTAGGGTCAGGGTTAAAAGCTTGGGTGCGGGTAATGGTTAGGGTCAGGGTTAAGGTTCACGGATAGGGTTAGTGTTAAGAGTTACGGGTATGTTCAGGGTTCAGGGTTAGAGTTAGGGATAGGGTTCGGGTTAGGGGTTAGGTTTAGGGTAAGGGTCAGGGTCAGGGGTTAGGGGTTAGGGTTAGGGTTAGGGGTTAGGTTTAGGGTTAGGGGTTAGGGTTAGGGTTAGGGGTTAGGGTCAGGGTTAGGGTTAGGGGGTTAGGGTTATGGTTGGGGTTGGGGTTAGGGTTAGGGTTGGGTTAGGGTTAGGGTTATGGTACGGGTAGGGGTAGTGGTAGGGTTAGGGGTTAGGGTTAGGATTAGGGGTTA
>NW_027182823.1:2105000-2110000 GCF_041146395.1 Eulemur rufifrons | reverse complement strand
TTAGGGTCAGGGTTAAGGTTCACGGATAGGGTTAGTGATAAGGGTTACGAGTAGGTTTAGGGTTCAGGGTTAGAGTTAGCATTAGGACTTAAGATTAGGATTAGGCGGTAGGTTAGATTTAGGGTTAGATCTAGGCGTTAGGGTAAGGGCTAGGGTTAGGGTTAAGAGATAGGGTTAGGTTTAATGCTTAGGATTAGGGTTAGGGTTTGGGGTTAAAGTAAGTGTTAGGGGTTAGGTTTAAGGATCCAAGGTTAGGGTTATTTTTAGCTGTAGTGTTAGGGTTAGGGATAAGGGATCCCATTAGCATTAAGGGTCTTCCTTACTGTAGGGTTAAGGGTTAGGCTTAGAGTTAAATGTTAAGGTTAGGGTCAGTGTTAAGATTTAGGGTGAGGGTTAACGGTTAGGGTAAAGGTTAAGCGTTAGGGTTAGGGATTAGTGATTAGGGTTTCTGGTTAGTGTTAGGGTTAGCGGTTAGGAGTTAGTGTTTTATGAAGGGGTATGGTTAGAATTAGGATTGGGGTTAGAGTTAGGGTGAGGTATAGGGGTTAGGTTTAGGGGTTAGTTTTAGGGTAAAAGGATAGGATTAGGGTTACGGGTTGGGCTTAGGTTTAGGGTTAAAGTTTACTGCTAGGGTTAGGGATAGGGTTCAGGCTTAGCTTTAGGGGTTCTGGTTAGGGTTAGGTGTTAGGTTAGTGTCAGGGTTAGGTCTAGTCGTGAGGGTAAGGTTTAGGGTTAGCTTTAAGAGCTAGGGTTAGGTTTAATGGTTAGGATTAGGATTAGGGTTAACCGTTAGGGTAAGGCTTAGGGGTTAGGGTGAAGGGTTAGGGTCAAAGGTTAGGGTTTTTGTTAGGCATAGCGTTGGGGTTAGAAGTAAGGGTTACTGTCAGTGTTAGGGTTGTAGGTAGGGTTACGGTTAGGGTTAGCGGTTTAGAATTAGGGTTAGGCATTAGGTGTCACAGTGATGACTAGGAGATAGGGTTATTATTATGGGATAGGGGTTTTTCTCAGGAAATGGGTTATGCATTAACGTTAGGATAAGAGGTTAAAGTTAGGCGCACGGTGAGGTTTACGTGTTAAGGGGAGAAAGAGGAACAGGGTTGGGTGTTATGTTCAGGGTTAGGGTTATCTGTTAAAGGTATTGTTTATGCTTAGCGCACGGGCCCTGTCTGCATTAGGCGGGCGGGGGGAGTTTAGGGGACTGGGATTGTACCCGGGAACCCACTCTATCATACTCTGGGTATGGGCCCGTGGGTTTCATGCAGGACACAGTGGTAGAGCCTCCTTTCACGCATGGCATGGGAGGATGGCAGGCTTTCTAAACTCTAAGAAAGCAAGAAGTCTGAGAATTAGATTTAGGGGTAGGATTATGGTTAGGGTTAAGGATGAAGTTTAGTGTTAGGGTGAGGGCTTAGGGTTAGGGATTAGGGTCAGGGTTAAAGGCTACTCTTAGGTTTACCGGCTACACTTTGGTTTAGGGTTGAGGTTTACGGATAGGATTAAGATGAGGGGTTAGGGTTTGGTACAGGGTTAGGGTTAAGTGTTAGGTTTAGGGTTGAAGATTAGGATTAGGGTTAGGATTAAAGGTTAGCATGAGAGTTAACGCTTAGGGTTAAGGTTAAGAGTTAGAGTTTAGGGTTAGGGTTGGGGTTAGGTTTAGTTTTAGGGTTAGAGTTATGTGCTATGGTTTGTGTTAGAGGTTAAGGTTAGGTTTACTGGTCACGGTTAGGGTTACGTTTAGGGGTTTGCGTTAGGGTTAGGGTTAAGGGATAGGATTAGGGTTAAGTGTTGGGCTTAGGGTTAGGGTTTAGTCTTAGTGTTATCATTAAGGATTAGGGGTAGGGTCAGGGTTAAATTCTTGGGTGGGGGTAATGGTTAGGGTCAGGGTTAAGGTTCACGGATAGGGTTAGTGTTAAGGGTTACGGGTAGGTTTAGGGTTCAGGGTTAGAGTTAGCATTAGGGCTTAAGGTTAGGATTAGGCGGTAGGTTCGATTTAGGGTTACATCTAGGCGTTAGGGTAAGGGCTAGCGTTAGGCTTCAGAGATAGGGTTAGGTTTAATGCTTAGGATTAGGGTTAGGGTTTGGGGTTAAAGTAAGTGTTAGGGGTTAGGTTTAAGGATCCAAGGTTGGGGTTATTTTTAGCTGTAGTGTTAGGGTTAGGGATAAGGGAACCCATTAGCATTAAGGGTCTTCCTTACTGTAGGCTTAAGGGTTAGGCTTAGAGTTAAAGGTTAAGGTTAGGGTCAGTGTTAAGATTTAGGGTGAGGGTTAACGGTTAGGGTAAAGGTTAAGTGTTAGGGTTAGGGATTAGTGATTAGGGTTTTTGGTTAGTGTTAGGTTAGCGGTTAGTGTTTTATGAAGGGGTATGGTTAGAATTAGGATTGGGGTTAGAGTTAGGGTGAGGTATAGGGGTTAGGTTTCGGGGTTAGTTTTAGGGTAAAAGGATAGGATTAGGGTTACGGGTTGGGCTTAGGTTTAGGGTTAAAGTTTACTGCTAGGGTTAGGGATAGGGTTCAGGGTTAGCTTTAGGGGTTCTGGTGAGGGTTAAGTGTTAGGTTAGTGTCAGGGTTAGGTCTAGTCGTGAGGGTAAGGTTTAGGGTTAGCTTTAAGAGCTAGGGTTAGGTTTAATGGTTAGGATTAGAATTAGGGTTAAGGGTTAGGGTAAGTCTTAGGGGTTAGGGTAAAGGGTTAGGGTCAAGGGTTAGGGTTTTTGTTAGGCATAGCGTTGGGGTTAGAAGTAAGGGTTACTGTCAGTGTTAGGGTTGTAGGTAGGGATACGGTTAGGGTTAGCGGTTTGGAATTAGGGTTAGGGATTAGGTGTCACAGTGATGACTAGGAGATAGGGTTAGAATTATTGGACAGGGGTTGTTCTCAGGAAATGGGTTATGCATTAACGTTAGGATAAGAGGTTAAAGTTAGGCGCACGGTGAGGTTTACGTGTTAAGGGGAGAAATAGGAACAGGGTTGGGTGTTATGTTCAGGGTTAGGGTTATCTGTTAAAGGTATTGTTTATGCTTAGCGCACGGGCCCTGTCTGCATTAGGCGGGCGGGGGGCGTTTTGGGGGCTGTGATTGTACCCGGGAACCCACTCTATCATACTCTGGGTATGGGCCTGTGGGTTTCATACAGGACACAATGGTAGAGCCTCCTTTCACGCATGGCATGGGAGGATTGCAGGCTTTCTAAACTCTAAGAAAGTAAGAAGTCTGAGAATTAGATTTAGGGTTAGGATTATGGTTAGGGTTAAGGATGAAGTTTAGTGTTAGGGTGAGGGCTTAGGGTTAGGGATTAGGGTTAGGGTTAAAGGTTACTCTTAGGTTTAACGGTTACACTTTGGTTTAGGGTTGAGGTTTATGGTTAGGGTTAAGATGAGGGGTTAGGGTTTGGTACAGGGTTAGGGTTAAGTGTAAGGTTTAGGGTTGAAGATTAGGATTAGGGTTAGGATTATAGGATAGCGTGAGAGTTAACGCTTAGGGTTAAGGTTAAGAGTTAGGGTTTAGGGTTAGGTTTAGGGTTAGGGTTAATTTTAGGTTTAGAGTTATGTGCTATGGTTTCTATTAGAGGTTAGGTTTAGGTTTACTGGTGCCGGTTAGGGTTACGTTTAGGGGTTATCATTAGGGTTAGGGTTAGGGTTAGGGTTAAGGGATAGGATTACGGTTAAGTGTTGGCCTTAGGGTTAGGGTTTAGTGTTAGGGTTATCATTAAGGACTAGGGGTAGGGTCAGGGTTAAATGCCTGGGTTCGGGTAATGGTTAGGGTCAGGGTTAAGGTTCACGGATAGGGTTAGTCTTAAGGGTTACGGGTAGGTTTAGGGTTCAGGGTTAGAGTTAGCATTAGGGCTTAAGGTTAGGATTAGGCGGTAGGTTCGATTTAGGGTTAGATCTAGGCGTTCGGGTAAGGGCTAGCGTTAGGGTTAAGAGATAGGGTTAGGTTTAATTCTTAGGATTACGGTTAGGGTTTGGGGTTAAAGTAAGTGTTAGGGGTTAGGTTTAAGGATGAAAGGTTACTGTTATTTTTAGCTGTAGTGTTAGGGTTACGGAAAAGGGATCCCATTAGCATTAAGGTTCTTCCTTACTGTAGGGTTAAGGGTTAGGCTTAGAGTTAAAGGTTAAGGTTAGGGTCAGGGTTAAGATTTAGGGTGAGGGTTAACGGTTAGGGTAAAGGTTAAGCGTTAGGGTTAGGGATTAGTGATTAGGGTTTTTGGTTAGTGTTAGGGTTAGCGGTTAGGAGTTAGTGTTTTATGAAGGGGTATGGTTAGAATTAGGATTGGGGTTAGTTAGGGTGAGGTATAGGGGTTAGGTTTAGGGATTAGTTTTAGGGTAAAAGGATAGGATTAGGGTTACGGGTTGGGCTTAGGTTTAGTGGTAAAGTTTACTGCTAGGGTTAGGGATAGGGTTCAGGCTTAGCTTTAGGGGTTCTGCTTAGGGTTAGGTGTTAGGTTAGTGTCAGGGTTAGGTCTAGTCGTGAGGGCAAGTTTCAGGGTTATCTTTAAGAGCTAGGGTTAGGTTTAATGGTTAGGATTAGGATTAGGGTTAAGGGTTAGGGTAAGGCTTAGGGGTTAGGGTGAAGGGTTAGGGTCAAGGGTTAGGGTTATTGTTAGGCATAGCGTTGGGGTTAGAAGTAAGGGTTACTGTCAGTGTTAGGGTTGTAGGTAGGGTTACGGTTAGGGTTAGCGGTTTAGAATTAGGGTTAGGGATTAGGTGTCACAGTGATGACTAGGAGATAGGGTTAGAATTATGGGATAGGGGTTGTTCTCAGGAAATGGGTTATGCATTAACGTTAGGATAAGAGGTTAAAGTTAGGCGCACGGTGAGGTTTACGTGTTAAGGGGAGAAAGAGGAACAGGGTTGGGTGTTATGTTCAGGGTTAGGGTTATCTGTTAAAGGTATTCTTTATGCTTAGCGCACGGGCCCTGTCTGCATTAGGCGGGCGGGGGGAGTTTAGGGGGCTGGGATTGTACCCGGGAACCCACTCTATCATACTCTGGGTACGGGCCCGTGGGTT
>NW_027182823.1:2030000-2085000 GCF_041146395.1 Eulemur rufifrons | reverse complement strand
GATTAGGATTAGGGTTAGGATTAAAGGTTAGCGTGAGAGTTAACGCTTAGGGTTAAGGTTAAGAGTTAGGGTTTAGGGTTAGGGTTAGGGTTAGGGTTAGTTTTAGGGTTAGAGTTATGTGCTATGGTTTGTGTTAGCGGTTAGGGTTAGGTTTACTGGTGACGGTTAGGGTTACGTTTAGGGGTTAGCATTAGGGTTAGGGTTAAGGGATAGGATTAGGTTTAAGTGTTGGCCTTAGGGTTAGGGTTTAGTGTTAGGGTTATCATTAAGGATTAGGGTTAGGGTCAGGGTTAAATGCTCGGGTGCGGGTAATGGTTAGGGTCAGGGTTAAGGTTCACGGATAGGGTTAGTGTTAAGTGTTACGGGTAGGTTTAGGGTTCAGGGTTAGAGTTAGCATTAGGACTTAAGTTTAGGGTTAGGGTTAGGGTTAGGGTTAGGGGTTAGGGTTAGGGGTTAGGGTTAGGGTAAGGGGTTAGGGTTAGGGTTAAGGGATAGGATTAGGGTTAAGTGTTGGGCTTAGGGTTAGGATTTAGTGTTAGGGTTAGCATTAAGGATTAGGGTTAGTGTCAGGGTTAAATGCTTGGGTGCGGGTAATGGTTAGGGTCAGGGTTAAGGTTCACGGATAGGGTTAGTGTTAAGGGTTACGGGTAGGTTTAGGGTTCAGGGTTAGAGTTAGCATTAGGGCTTAAGTTTAGGATTAGCTGGTAGGTTAGATTTAGGGTTAGATCTACGCGTTAGGGTAAGGGCTAGCGTTAGGGTTAAGAGATAGGTTTAGGTTTAATGCTTAGGATTAGGGTTAGGGTTTTGGGTTAAAGTAAGTGTTAGGGGTTAGGTTTAAGGATCAAAGGTTAGGGTTATTTTTAGCTGTAGTGTTAGGGTTAGGGATAAGGGATCCCATTAGCATTAAGGGTCTTCCTTACTGTAGGATTAAGGGTTAGGCTTAGAGTTAAAGGTTAAGGTTAGGGTCAGTGTTAAGATTTAGGGTGAGGGTTAACAGTTAGGGTAAAGGTTAAGCGTTAGGGTTAGGGATTAATGATTAGGGTTTTTGGTTAGTGTTAGGGTTAGCGGTTAGGAGTTAGTGTTTTATGAAGGGGTATGGTTAGAATTAGGATTGGGGTTAGAGTTAGCGTGAGGTGTAGGGGTTAGGTTTAGGGGTTAGTTTTAGGGTAAAAGGATAGGATTAGGGTTACGGGTTGGGCTTAGGTTTAGGGTTAAAGTTTACTGCTAGGGTTAGGGATAGGGTTCAGGGTTAGCTTTAGGGGTTCTGGTTAGGGTTAGGTGTTAGGTTAGTGTCAGGGTTAGGTCTAGTCGTGAGGGTAAGGTTTAGGGTTAGCTTTAAGAGCTAGGGTTAGGTTTAATGGTTAGGATTAACATTAGGGTTAAGGGTTAGGGTAAGGCTTAGGGGTTAGGGTGAAGGGTTAGGGTCAAGGATTAGGGTTTTTGTTAGGCATAGCATTGGGGTTAGAAGTAAGGGTTACTGTCAGTGTTAGGGTTGTAGGTAGGGTTACGGTTAGGTTTAGCTTTTTAGAATTAGGATTAGGGATTAGGTGTCACAGTGATGACTAGGAGATAGGGTTAGAATTATGGGATAGGGGTTGTTCTCAACAAATGGGTTATGCATTAACGTTAGGATAAGAGGTTAAAGTTAGGCGCACGGTGAGGTTTATGTGTTAAGGGGAGAAATAGGAACAGGTTGGGAGTTATGTTCAGGGTTAGGGTTATCTGTTAAAGGTATTGTTTATGCTTAGCGCACGGGCCCTGTCTGCATTAGGCGGGCGGGGGGAGTTTAGGGGGCTGGGATTGTACCCGGGAACCCACTCTATCATACTCTGGGTATGGGCCCGTGGGTTTCATGCAGGACACAGTGGTAGAGCCTCCTTTCACGCATGGCATGGGAGGATTGCAGGCTTTCTAAACTCTAAGAAAGCAAGAAGTCTGAGAATTAGATTTAGGGTTAGGATTATGGTTAGGGTTAAGGATGAAGTTTAGTGTTAGGGTGAGGGCTAAGGGTTAGGGATTAGGGTTAGGGTTAAAGGTTACTCTTAGGTTTAACGGTTCCACTGTGGTTTAGGGTTGAGGTTTACGGTTAGGGTTAAGATGAGGGGTTAGGGTTTGGTACAGCGTTAGAGTTAAGTATTAGGTTTAGGGTTGAAGATTAGGATTAGGGTTAGGATTAAAGGTTAGCGTGAGAGTTAACGCTTAGGGTTAAGGTTAAGAGTTAGGGTTTAGGGTTAGGTTTAGGGTTAGGGTTAGTTTTAGGGTTAGAGTTATGTGATATGGTTTGTGTTAGCGGTTAGGGTTAGGTTTACTGGTCACGGCTAGGGTTAGGTTTAGGGGGTAGCATTAGGGTTAGGGTTATGGTTAAGGGATAGGATTAGGGTTAAGTGTTGGGCTTAGGGTTAGGGTTTAGTGTTAGGGTTAGCATTAAGAATTAGGGTTAGGGTCAGGGTTAAATGCTTGGGTGCGGGTAATGGTTAGGGTCAGGGTTAAGGTTGACGGATAGGGTTAGTGTTAAGGGTTACGGGTAGGTTTAGGGTTCAGGGTTAGAGTTAGCATTAGGGCTTAAGGTTAGGATTAGGTGGTAGGTTAGATTTAGGGTTAGATCTTGGCGTTAGGGTAAGAGCTAGCGTTAGGGTTAAGAGATAGGGTTAGGTTTAATGCTTAGGATTAGGGTTAGGGTTTGGGGTTAAAGTAAGTGTTAGGGGTTAGGTTTCAGGATCAAAGGTTAGGGTTATTTTTAGCTGTAGTGTTAGGGTTAGGGATAAGGGATCCCATTAGCATTAAGGGTCTTCCTTACTTTAGGATTAACGGTTAGGCTTAGAGTTTAAGGTTAAGGTTACTGTCAGTGTTGAGATTTAGAGTGAGGGTTAACAGTTAGGGTAAAGGTTAAGCGTTAGGGTTAGGGATTAGTGATTTGGGTTTTTGGTTAGTGTTAGGGTTAGCGGTTAGGAGTTAGTGTTTTATGAAGGGGTATGGTTAGAATTAGGATTGGGGTTAGATTTAGGGTGAGGTTTAGGTGTTAGGTTTAGGGATTAGTTTTAGGGTAAAAGGATAGGATTAGGGTTACGGGTTGGGCTTAGGTTTAGGGTTAAAGTTTACTGCTAGGGTTAGGGATAGGGTTCAGGGTTAGCTTTAGGGGTTCTGGTTAGGGTTAGGTGTTAGGTTAGTGTCAGGGTTAGGTCTAGTCGTGAGGGTAAGGTTTAGGGTCAGCTTTTAGAGCTAGGGTTAGGTTTAATGGTTAGGATTAGGATTAGGGTTAAGGGTTAGGGTAAGACTTAGGGGTTAGGGTGAAGGGTTAGGGTCAAGGGTTAGGGTTTTTGTTAGGCATAGCGTTGGGGTTAGAAGTAAGGTTTACTGTCAGTGTTAGGGTTGTAGATAGGGTTACGGTTAGGGTTAGCGGTTTAGAATTAGAGTTAGGGATTAGGTGTCACAGTGATGACTAGGAGATAGGGTTAGAATTATGGGATAGGGGTTGTTCTCAGGAAATGGGTTATGCATTAACGTTAGGATAAGAGGTTAAAGTTAGGCGAACGGTGAGGTTTACGTGTTAAGGGGAGAAATAGGAACAGGGTTGGGTGTTATGTTCAGGGTTAGGGTTATCTGTTAAAGGTATTGTTTATGCTTAGCGCACGGGCCCTGTCTGCATTATGCGGGCGGCGGAGTTTAGGGGGCTGGGATTGTACCAGGGAACCCACTCTGTCATACTCTGGGTATGGGCCCGTGGGTTTCATGCAGGACACAGTGGTAGAGCCTCCTTTCACGCATGGCATGGGAGGATTGCAGGCTTTCTAAACTCTAAGAAAGCAAGAAGTCTGAGAATGAGATTTAGGGTTGGATTCTGGTTAGGGTTAAGGATGAAGTTTAGTGTTAGGGTGAGGGCTTAGGTTTAGGGATTAGGGTTAGGGTTAAAGATTACTCTTAGGTTTAACGGTTACACTTTGGTTTAGGGTTGAGGTTTACGGTTAGGGTTAAGATGAGGGGTTAGGGTTTGGTACAGGGTTAGGGTTAAGTGTTAGGTTTAGGGTTGAAGATTAGGATTAGGGTTGGGATTAAAGGTTAGCGTGAGAGTTAACGCTTAGGGTTAAGGTTAAGAGTTAGGATTTAGGTTTAGGGTTAGGGTTAGGGTTAGTTTTAGGGTTAGAGTTATGTGCTATGGTTTGTGTTAGAGGTTAGGGTTAGGTTTACTGGTCACGGTGAGGGTTACGTTTAGGGGTTAGCATTAAGGTTAGGGTTAAGGGATAGGATTAGGTTTAAGTGTTGGCCTTAGGGTTAGGGTTTAGTGTTAGGGTTATCATTAAGGATTAGGGTTAGGGTCAGGTTTAAATGCTTGGGTGCGGGTAATGGTTAGGGTCAGGGTTAAGGTTCACGGATAGGGTTAGTGTTAAGGGTTACGGGTAGGTTTAGGGTTCAGGGTTAGAGTTAGCATTAGGACTTAAGTTTAGGATTAGGCGGTAGGTTAGATTTAGGGTTAGATCTAGGCGTTAGGGTAAGGGCTAGGGTTAGGGTTAAGAGATAGGGTTAGGTTAATGCTTAGGATTAGGGATAGGGTTTGGGGTTAAAGTAAGTGTTAGGGGTTAGGTTTAAGGATCCAAGGTTAGGGATATTTTTAGCTGTAGTGTTAGGGTTAGGGATAAGGGATCCCATTAGCATTAAGGGTCTTCCTTACTGTAGGGTTAAGGGTTAGGCTTAGAGTTAAAGGTTAAGGTTAGGGTCAGTGTTAAGATTTAGGGTGAGGGTTAACAGTTAGGGTAAAGGTTAAGCGTTAGGGTTAGGGATTAGTGATTAGGGTTTCTGGTTAGTGTTAGGGTTAGCGGTTAGGAGTTAGTGTTTTATGAAGGGGTATGGTTAGAATTAGGATTGGGGTTAGAGTTAGGGTGTGGTTTAGGTGTTAGGTTTAGGGGTTAGTTTTAGGGTAAAAGGATAGGATTAGGGTTACGGGTTGGGCTTAGGTTTAGGGTTAAAGCTTACTGCTGGGGTTAGGAATAGGGTTCAGGGTTAGCTTTAGGGGTTCTGGTTAGGTTTAGGTGTTAGGTTAGTGTCAGGGTTAGGTCTAGTCGTGAGGGTAAGGTTTAGGGTTAGCTTTAAGAGCTAGGGTTAGGTTTAATGGTTAGGATTAGGATTACGGTTAAAGGTTAGGGTAATGCTCAGGGGTTAGGGTGAAGGGTGAAGGGTTAGGGCTTTTGTTAGACATAGCGTTGGGGTTAGAACTAAGGGTTCCTGTCAGTGTTAGGGTTGTAGGCAGCGTTACGGTTAGGCTTAGCGGTGGAGAATTAGGGTTAGGGATTAGGTGTTACAGTTATGACTAGGAGATAGGGTTAGAATTATGGGATAGGGGATGTTCTCAGGGAATGGGTTATGCATTAACGTTACGTTAAGAGGTTAAAGTTAGGCTCACGGTGAGGTTTACGTGTTAAGGGGAGAAATAGGAACAGTGTTAGGTGCCATGTTCAGGGTTAGGGTTATCTGTTAAAGGTATCATTTATGCTTAGCGCACGGGCCCTGTCAGCATTAGGCTGGGGGGAGGTTAGGGGGCTGGGATTGTCACCGGGAACCCACTGTATCGGACTCTGGGTCTGGGCCCGTGGGTTTCATGCAGGACACAGTGGTAGAGCCTCCTTTCACACATGGCACGGGAGGATTGCAGGCTTTCTAAACTCTAAGAAAGCAAGAAGTCTGAGAATTAGATTTAGGGTTAGGATTATGGTTAGGGTTCAGGATGAAGTGTAGTGTTATGGTGAGGGGATAGGGTTACAGATTAGGGTTACGGTTTAAGGTTACTGTTAGGTTTAACGGTTATAGTTCGTTTTGGGGTTGAGGTTTGCGGATAGGGTTAAGATGAGGGGTCAGGGTTTGGTACAGGGTTAGGGTTGTGTTCGGTTTAGGGTTGAAGATTAGGATTAGGGTTAGGATTAAAGGTTAGCATGAGAGTTAACGGTTAAGATTAAGGTTAAGGGTTAGGGTTAGGGTTTAGGTTTAGGGTTAAGGGTTAGGTTTAGTTTTAGGGTTAGAGTTATGTGTTAGGGTTTGTGTTAGAGGTTAGGGTTAGGTTTACTGTTGGTGGTTAGAGTTACGTTTAGGGGTTAGCATTAGGGTTAGGGATTAGGTTTAGGGTAAGTGTTTAGAGTTAGTGTTGGGCTTTAGGCTCGGGGCTTAGGTTCAGGGTCAGAGGTTAGGATTGGTGGTAGGGCTTAGATTTAGCGGTCAGTTTAAGGGCACAGGACCTGGTTAATCTACGGTGAGAGGGGTGTGGTCGGAGTCACCACAAAAGCACAACATCATTCCCTGGGCCTTGGGACAAAACCTACATGCAGGACTCAGGCAGAGCCTCATCTCACACATGGCATGGCTGTATTGTAGGCTTGCTTCACTCTGGGAATGGAAGTAGTGTGAGAATTAGGGTTAGGTTTGGGGTTAGGGGTTTCGAGTTAGGGGTTAGGTTTCGAGTCAGGGTCAGGTGCTAGGGATTAGTGGTTAGGTTTAGAGTTAGTGTTAGGGGTTAGGTGTTAAGTCTGGGTTGGGGGCCAGGGTTAGGTTTAGGGTTGGGGTTAGCGTTAGGGTTAGGGGTTAGGGTTAAGGGATAGGGTTAGGGTTAAGGGTTAGGCTTAGGGTTAGGGTTCAGGTTTAGGGTTAAGGTTTAGGGTTAGAATCAGGGTTAAGTGTTAGGGTCAGGCTTAACAGTTAGGGTTAGGGTTAGGGGGTTAGGAATAGGGTTAGGGTTAAGGGTTAGGTTTATGGTTCAGGTTTAAGGTTAGGATTAGGGGTTAGGGTTAGCGTTAACTGTAGGTCAGTGTTGGGGTTAGATCTCTAGGCATTAGCGTATAGGTTAGGGTTAGGGTTAAGTAGGGTTATGTTTAATGGTTAGGATTGGGATTAGCGTTAAGGGTTAGGGTTAAGCTTTAGGGGTTATGACTAAGGATCAATGGTTAGGGTTATTTTTAGGCGTAGGGTTAGGGTAAGGGTTTTAGGGTTAGTGTTAGTGTTGTTGGTAGGGTTAAGGTTAGGGTTGGCGTTTCAGAATTAGGGATTAGGTGTTATGGTTATGGCTAGGAGTTAGGGTTAGAATTACGGTATAGGGCTTGTTCTCAGGGTGTCATGCATTATCGTTAAGATAAGGGGTTAAGTTAGGGTTAGGGTGAGGTTTACGTGTTAAGGTGAGCAGTAGGATCAGGGTTAGGTGTTATGTTCTGGGTTAGGGTTATGGGTGTGGGGTAGGGTTTATGCTTAGGGCACGGGCCCTGTATGCACTAGGAGGCGAAGTTAGGGGTCTGTGATGGTCGCTGGGAGCCCACTCTATCGTACGCAGTGTATGGGCCTCTGGGTTTCATGCAGGACACTGTGGCAGAGCGGGCTTTCATGCATGGCTTAGTAGGATTGTAGGCTTTCAAAACTCTGAGAAAGCAAGTCTGAGAATTAGATTTAGGGTTAGGATTACGGTACGGTTTAGGGATGAAGATTAGTGATAGGGTGAGGGCTTAGGGTTAGGGGTTAGGGTTAGGGTTAGGGTTGTTGGCAGGGTGAGGTTAGGGTTGGCATTTTAGAATTAGGGATGAGGTGTTACGGTTATGGCTAGGGGTTAGGATTAGAATTATGGGATAGGGCTTCTTCTCAGAGTGTTATGCATTAAGGTTAAGATAAGGGGATAAGTTAGGGTTACGGGGAGGTTTATGTTTTAAGGTGAGCAATAGGATCAGGGTCAGGTGCTATGTTCAGGGTGAGGGTTATCTGTTAGGGGTAGTGTTTATACTTAGCGTACAGGCCCTGTCTGCACTGGGCGGGGGGCTGGGGTTAGGGGGATGGGATTGTCCCCGGGAACCCACTCTATCATACGCTAGGTATGGGCTCCTGGTTTCATGCAAGAGAGAGCTGCAGAGCCCCCTTTCACTCATGGCATGGGAGGATTTTAGGCTTTCTAAACTCTAAGAAAGCAAGAAGTCCGAGAATTAGATTTAGGGGTAGGATTATGATAATGTTTAGGGTTAGGGTTAGTGTTAAGGTGGGGTCTTAGGGTTAGGGGTTAGGGTTAGAGGTTAGTGTTAGGTGTAACAGTTACAGTTAGGTTTATGGTTAAGTTTCAGGGTTAGGGTTAAGGTTTGGGTTTAGCGTTTGGCACAGGGTTAGGCTTCAGTGTTAGCTTTATGATTAAAGATTAGGATTAGGGTTAGTGTGAGGGTTAATGGTAAGGGTCAAGATTAAGGGTTAGGGTTGGGGTTAGGGTTAGGTTTAGGGTTAGGGCTTAGGGTTAGGGGATAGGATTAGGGTTAAGTGTTGGGCTTATGGTTAGGGTTAAAGTTTAGTGTTAGGGTTAATGTTTAGTGTTATGGTCCAGTTTAAGTGTTAGGGTGAGGATTAACAGTTAGGATTAGGCTTAGGGGTTAGGGATATAGTGAAGGTTCAGTGTTAGGGTTAGGTTTAGGGTTCAGGGTTAGGGTTAGCTTTAGGGGTTATGGTTAGGGTTAGGTGTTAGGTTAGTGTCAGGGTTAGGTCTAGTCCTGAGGGTAAGGTTTAGGGTTAGCTTTAAGAGCTAGGGTTAGGTTTAATGGTTAGGATTAGGATTACGGTTAAAGGTTAGGGTAATGCTTAGGGGTTAGGGTGAAGGGTGAAGGGTTAGGGCTTTTGTTAGGCATAGCGTTGGGGTTAGAACTAAGGGTTCCTGTCAGTGTTAGGGTTGTAGGCAGCGTTACGGTTAGGCTTAGCGGTGGAGAATTAGGGTTAGGGATTAGGTGTTACAGTTATGACTAGGAGATAGGGTTAGAATTATGGGATAGGAGATGTTCTCAGGGAATGGGTTATGCATTAACGTTACGTTAAGAGGTTAAAGTTAGGCTCACGGTGAGGTTTACGTGTTAAGGGGAGAAATAGGAACAGGGTTAGGTGCCATGTTCAGGGTTAGGGTTATCTGTTAAAGGTATCATTTATGCTTAGCTCATGGGCCCTGTCGGCATTAAGCTGGGGGGAGGTTAGGGCGCTGGGATTGTCACCGGGAACCCACTGTATCGGACTCTGGGTATGGGCCCGTGGGTTTCATGCAGGACACAGTGGTAGAGCCTCCTTTCACACATGGCACGGGAGGATTGCAGGCTTTCTAAACTCTAAGAAAGCAAGAAGTCTGAGAATTAGATTTAGGGTTAGGATTATGGTTAGGGTTCAGGATGAAGTGTAGTGTTATGGTGAGGGGATAGGGTTACAGATTAGGGTTACGGTTTAAGGTTACTGTTAGGTTTAACGGTTACAGTTCGTTTTGGGGTTGAGGTTTGCGGATAGGGTTAAGATGAGGGGTTAGGTTTTGGTACAGGGTTAGGGTTGTGTTAGGTTTAGGTTTGAAGATTAGGATTAGAGTTAGGATTAAAGGTTAGCATGAGAGTTAACGGTTAAGATTAAGGTTAAGGGTTAGGGTTAGGGTTTAGGTTTAGGGTTAAGGGTTAGGGTTAGTTTTAGGGTTAGAGTTATGTGTTAGGGTTTGTGTTAGAGGTTAGGGTTAGGTTTACTGCTCACGGTTAGGGTTACGTTTAGGGGTTAGCATTAGGGTTAGGGATTAGGTTTAGGGTAAGGGTTTAGAGTTAGTGTTGGGCTTTAGGCTCGGGGCTTAGGTTCAGGGTCAGAGGTTAGGGTTGGTGGTAGGGCTTAGATTTAGCGGTCAGTTTAGGGGCACAGGACCTGGTTAATCTACGGTGAGAGGGGTGTGGTCGGAGTCACCACAAAAGCACAACATCATTCCCTGGGCCTTGGGACAAAACCTACATGCAGGACTCAGGCAGAGCCTCATCTCACACATGGCATGGCTGTATTGTAGGCTTGCTTCACTCTGGGAATGGAAGTAGTGTGAGAATTAGGGTTAGGTTTGGGGTTAGGGGTTTCGAATTAGGGGTTAGGTTTCGAGTCAGGGTCAGGTGCTAGGGATTAGTGGTTAGGTTTAGAGTTAGTGTTAGGGGTTAGGTGTTAAGTCTGGGTTGGGGGCCAGGGTTAGGTTTAGGGTTGGGGTTAGCGTTAGGGTTAGGGGTTAGGGTTAAGGGATAGGGTTAGGGTTAAGGGTTAGGCTTAGGGTTAGGGTTCAGGGTTAGGGTTAAGGTTTAGGGTTAGAGTCAGGGTTAAGGGTTAGGGTGAGGCTTAACAGTTAGAGTTAGGATTAGGGGGTTAGGAATAGGTTTAGGGTTAAGGGTTAGGTTTATGGTTCAGGTTTAAGGTTAGGATTAGGGGTTAGGGTTAGTGTTAACTGTAGGTCAGTGTTGGGGTTAGATCTCTAGGCATTAGCGTATAGGTTAGGGTTAGGGTTAAGTAGGGTTATGTTTAATGGTTAGTATTGGGATTAGCGTTAAGGGTTAGGGTTAAGCTTTAGGGGTTATGACTAAGGATCAATGGTTAGGGTTATTTTTAGGCGCAGGGTTAGGGTAAGGGTTTTAGGGTTAGTGTTAGTGTTGTTGGTAGGGTTAAGTTTAGGGTTGGCGTTTCAGAATTAGGGATTAGGTGTTATGGTTATGGCTAGGAGTTAGGGTTAGAATTACGGTATAGGGCTTGTTCTCAGGGTGTCATGCATTATCGTTAAGATAAGGGGTTAAGTTAGGGTTAGGGTGAGGTTTACGTGTTAAGGTGAGCAGTAGGATCAGGGTTAGGTGTTATGTTCTGGGTTAGGGTTATGGGTGTGGGGTAGGGTTTATGCTTAGGGCACGGGCCCTGTATGCACTAGGAGGCGAAGTTAGGGGTCTGTGATGGTCGCTGGGAGCCCACTCTATCGTACGCAGTGTATGGGCCTCTGGGTTTCATGCAGGACACTGTGGCAGAGCGGGCTTTCATGCATGGCTTAGTAGGATTGTAGGCTTTCAAAACTCTGAGAAAGCAAGTCTGAGAATTAGATTTAGGGTTAGGATTACGGTACGGTTTAGGGATGAAGATTAGCGATAGGGTGAGGGCTTAGGGTTAGGGGTTAGGGGTTAGGGTTAGGGTTAGGGTTGTTGGTAGGGTGAAGGTTAGGGTTGGCATTTTAGAATTAGGGATGAGGTGTTACGGTTATGGCTAGGGGTTAGGATTAGAATTATGGGATAGGGCTTCTTCTCAGGGTGTTATGCATTAAGGTTAAGATAAGGGGATAAGTTAGGGTTACGGGGAGGTTTATGTTTTAAGGTGAGCAATAGGATCAGGGTCAGGTGCTATGTTCAGGGTGAGAGTTACCTGTTAGGGGTAGTGTTTATACTTAGCGTACAGGCCCTGTCTGCACTGGGCGGGGGGCTGGGGTTAGGGGGATGGGATTGTCCCCGGGAACCCACTCTATCATACGCTAGGTATGGGCTCCTGGTTTCATGCAAGAGAGAGCTGCAGAGCCCCCTTTTACTCATGGCATGGGAGGATTTTAGGCTTTCTAAACTCTAAGAAAGCAAGAAGTCCGAGAATTAGATTTAGGGGTAGGATTATGATAATGTTTAGGGTTAGGGTTAGTGTTAAGGTGGGGTCTTAGGGTTAGGGGTTAGGGTTAGAGGTTAGTGTTAGGTGTAACAGTTACAGTTAGGTTTATGGTTAAGTTTCAGGGTTAGGGTTAAGGTTTGGGTTTAGCGTTTGGCACAGGGTTAGGCTTCAGTGTTAGCTTTATGGATAAAGATTAGGATTAGGGTTAGTGTGAGGGTTAATGGTAAGGGTCAAGATTAAGGGTTAGGGTTGGGGTTAGGGTTAGGTTTAGGGTTAGGGCTTAGGGTTAGGGGATAGGATTAGGGTTAAGTGTTGGGCTTATGGTTAGGGTTAAAGTTTAGTGTTAGGGTTAATGTTTAGTGTTATGGTCCAGTTTAAGTGTTAGGGTGAGGATTAACAGTTAGGATTAGGCTTAGGGGTTAGGGATATAGTGAAGGTTCAGTGTTAGGGTTAGGTTTAGGGTTCAGGTTAGGGTTAGCTTTAGGGGTTATGGTTAGGGTTAGGTGTTAGGTTAGTGTCAGGGTTAGGTCTAGTCGTGAGGGTAAGGTTTAGGGTTAGCTTTAAGAGCTAGGGTTAGGTTTAATGGTTAGGATTAGGATTACGGTTAAAGGTTAGGGTAATGCTCAGGGGTTAGGGTGAAGGGTGAAGGGTTAGGGCTTTTGTTAGGCATAGCGTTGGGGTTAGAACTAAGGGTTCCTGTCAGTGTTAGGGTTGTAGGCAGCGTTACGGTTAGGCTTAGCGGTGGAGAATTAGGGTTAGGGATTAGGTGTTACAGTTATGACTAGGAGATAGGGTTAGAATTATGGGATAGGGGATGTTCTCAGGGAATGGGTTATGCATTAACGTTACGTTAAGAGGTTAAAGTTAGGCTCACGGTGAGGTTTACGTGTTAAGGGGAGAAATAGGAACAGTGTTAGGTGCCATGTTCAGGGTTAGGGTTATCTGTTAAAGGTATCATTTATGCTTAGCGCACGGGCCCTGTCGGCATTAGGCTGGGGGGAGGTTAGGGGGCTGGGATTGTCACCGGGAACCCACTGTATCGGACTCTGGGTATGCGCCCGTGGATTTCATGCAGGACACAGTGGTAGAGCCTCCTTTCACACATGGCACGGGAGGATTGCAGGCTTTCTAAACTCTAAGAAAGCAAGAAGTCTGAGAATTAGATTTAGGGTTAGGATTATGGTTAGGGTTCAGGATGAAGTGTAGTGTTATGGTGAGGGGATAGGGTTACAGATTAGGGTTACGGTTTAAGGTTACTGTTAGGTTTAACGGTTATAGTTCGTTTTGGGGTTGAGGTTTGCGGATAGGGTTAAGATGAGGGGTCAGGGTTTGGTACAGGGTTAGGGTTGTGTTCGGTTTAGGGTTGAAGATTAGGATTAGGGTTAGGATTAAAGGTTAGCATGAGAGTTAACGGTTAAGATTAAGGTTAAGGGTTAGGGTTAGGTTTTAGGTTTAGGGTTAAGGGTTAGGGTTAGTTTTAGGGTTAGAGTTATGTGTTAGGGTTTGTGTTAGAGGTTAGGGTTAGGTTTACTGTTGGTGGTTAGAGTTACGTTTAGGGGTTAGCATTAGGGTTAGGGATTAGGTTTAGGGTAAGTGTTTAGAGTTAGTGTTGGGCTTTAGGCTCGGGGCTTAGGTTCAGGGTCAGCGGTTAGGGTTGGTGGTAGGGCTTAGATTTAGCGGTCAGTTTAAGGGCACAGGACCTGGTTAATCTACGGTGAGAGGGGTGTGGTCGGAGTCACCACAAAAGCACAACATCATTCCCTGGGCCTTGGGACAAAACCTACATGCAGGACTCAGGCAGAGCCTCATCTCACACATGGCATGGCTGTATTGTAGGCTTGCTTCACTCTGGGAATGGAAGTAGTGTGAGAATTAGGGTTAGGTTTGGGGTTAGGGGTTTCGAATTAGGGGTTAGGTTTCGAGTCAGGGTCAGGTGCTAGGGATTAGTGGTTAGGTTTAGAGTTAGTGTTAGGGGTTAGGTGTTAAGTCTGGGTTGGGGGCCAGGGTTAGGTTTAGGGTTGGGGTTAGCGTTAGGGTTAGGGGTTAGGGTTAAGGGATAGGGTTAGGGTTAAGGGTTAGGCTTAGGGTTAGGGTTCAGGGTTAGGGTTAAGGTTTAGGGTTAGAGTCAGGGTTAAGGGTTAGGGTGAGGCTTAACAGTTAGGGTTAGAGTTAGGGGGTTAGGAATAGGTTTAGGGTGAAGGGTTAGGTTTATGGTTCAGGTTTAAGGTTAGGATTAGGGGTTAGGGTTAGTGTTAACTGTAGGTCAGTGTTGGGGTTAGATCTCTAGGCATTAGCGTATAGGTTAGGGTTAGGGTTAAGTAGGGTTATGTTTAATGGTTAGGATTGGGATTAGCGTTAAGGGTTAGGGTTAAGCTTTAGGGGTTATGACTAAGGATCAATGGTTAGGGTTATTTTTAGGCGTAGGGTTAGGGTAAGGGTTTTAGGGTTAGTGTTAGTGTTGTTGGTAGGGTTAAGGTTAGGGTTGGCGTTTCAGAATTAGGGATTAGGTGTTATGGTTATGGCTAGGAGTTAGGGTTAGAATTACGGTATAGGGCTTGTTCTCAGGGTGTCATGCATTATCGTTAAGATAAGGGGTTAAGTTAGGGTTAGGGTGAGGTTTACGTGTTAAGGTGAGCAGTAGGATCAGGGTTAGGTGTTATGTTCTGGGTTAGGGTTATGGGTGTGGGGTAGGGTTTATGCTTAGGGCACGGGCCCTGTATGCACTAGGAGGAGAAGTTAGGGGTCTGTGATGGTCGCTGGGAGCCCACTCTATCGTACGCAGTGTATGGGCCTCTGGGTTTCATGCAGGACACTGTGGCAGAGCGGGCTTTCATGCATGGCTTAGTAGGATTGTAGGCTTTCAAAACTCTGAGAAAGCAAGTCTGAGAATTAGATTTAGGGTTAGGATTACGGTACGGTTTAGGGATGAAGATTAGTGATAGGGTGAGGGCTTAGGGTTAGGGGTTAGGGTTAGGGTTAGGGTTGTTGGCAGGGTGAGGTTAGGGTTGGCATTTTAGAATTAGGGATGAGGTGTTACGGTTATGGCTAGGGGTTAGGATTAGAATTATGGGATAGGGCTTCTTCTCAGGGTGTTATGCATTAAGGTTAAGATAAGGGGATAAGTTAGGGTTACGGGGAGGTTTATGTTTTAAGGTGAGCAATAGGATCAGGGTCAGGTGCTATGTTCAGGGTGAGGGTTATCTGTTAGGGGTAGTGTTTATACTTAGCGTACAGGCCCTGTCTGCACTGGGCGGGGGGCTGGGGTTAGGGGGATGGGATTGTCCCCGGGAACCCCCTCTATCATACGCTAGGTATGGGCTCCTGGTTTCTTGCAAGAGAGAGCTGCAGAGCCCCCTTTTACTCATGGCATGGGAGGATTTTAGGCTTTCTAAACTCTAAGAAAGCAAGAAGTCCGAGAATTAGATTTAGGGGTAGGATTATGATAATGTTTAGGGTTAGGGTTAGTGTTAAGGTGGGGTCTTAGGGTTAGGGGTTAGGGTTAGAGGTTAGTGTTAGGTGTAACAGTTACAGTTAGGTTTATGGTTAAGTTTCAGGGTTAGGGTTAAGGTTTGGGTTTAGCGTTTGGCACAGGGTTAGGCTTCAGTGTTAGCTTTATGGTTAAAGATTAGGATTAGGGTTAGTGTGAGGGTTAATGGTAAGGGTCAAGATTAAGGGTTAGGGTTGGGGTTAGGGTTAGGTTTAGGGTTAGGGCTTAGGGTTCGGCTTAGGGTTAAGGGATAGGATTAGGGTTAAGTGTTGGGCTTATGGTTACGGTTAAAGTTTAGTGTTAGTGTTAATGTTTAGTGTTATGGTCCAGTTTAAGTGTTAGGCTGAGGGTTAACAGTTAGGATTAGGCTTAGGGGTTAGGGATATAGTGAAGGTTCAGTGTTAGGGTTAGGTTTAGGGTTCAGGGTTAGGGTTAGCTTTAGGGGTTATGGTTAGGGTTAGGTGTTAGGTTAGTGTCAGGGTTAGGTCTAGTCGTGAGGGTAAGGTTTAGGGTTAGCTTTAAGAGCTAGGGTTAGGTTTAATGGTTAGGATTAGGATTACGGTTAAAGATTAGGGTAATGCTTCGGGGTTAGGGTGAAGGGTGAAGGGTTAGGGCTTTTGTTAGGCATAGCGTTGGGGTTAGAACTAAGGGTTCCTGTCAGTGTTAGGGTTGTAGGCAGCGTTACGGTTAGGCTTAGCGGTGGAGAATTAGGGTTAGGGATTAGGTGTTACAGTTATGACTAGGAGATAGGGTTAGAATTATGGGATAGGGGATGTTCTCAGGGAATGGGTTATGCATTAACGTTACGTTAAGAGGTTAAAGTTAGGCTCACGGTGAGGTTTACGTGTTAAGGGGAGAAATAGGAACAGGGTTAGGTGCCATGTTCAGGGTTAGGGTTATCTGTTAAAGGTATCATTTATGCTTAGCGCATGGGCCCTGTCGGCATTAAGCTGGGGGTAGGTTAGGGGGCTGGGATTGTCACCGGGAACCCACTGTATCGGACTCTGGGTATGGGCCCGTGGGTTTCATGCAGGACACAGTGGTAGAGCCTCCTTTCACACATGGCATGGGAGGATTGCAGGCTTTCTAAACTCTAAGAAAGCAAGAAGTCTGAGAATTAGATTTCGGGTTAGGATTACGGTACGGTTTAGGGATGAAGATTAGTGATAGAGTGAGGGCTTAGGGTTAGAGGTTAGGGTTAGGGTTAGGGTTGTTTGTAGGGTGAAGTTTAGGGTTTGCATTTTAGAATTAGGGATGAGGTCTTATGGTTATGGCTGGGGATTAGGATTAGAATTATGGGATGGGGCTTCTTTTCAGGGTGTTATGCATTAAGGTTAAGATAAGGGGATAAGTTAGGGTTACGGGGAGGTTTATGTTTTAAGGTGAGCAATAGGATCAGGGTCAGGTGTTATATTCAAGGTGAGGGTTATCTGTTAGGGGTAGTGTTTATACTTAGCGTACAGGCCCTGTCTGCACTTGGCGGGGGGCTCGGGTTAGGGGGATGGGATTGTCCCCGGGAACCCACTCTATCGTACGCTGGATATGGGCTCCTGGGTTTCATGCAGGACACAGTGGTAGAGCCCCCTTTTACTCATGGCATGGGAGGATTTTAGGCTTTCTAAACTCTGAGAAAGCAAGAAGTCTGACAATTAGATTTAGGGGTAGGATTATGGTAATGTTTAGCGAGGAAGATTAGTGTTAGGGTGGGCTCTTAGGGTTAGGAGTTAGGGTTTAAGGTTTGTGTTATTTTTAACAGTTACAGTTACGTTTATGGTTAAGTTTCAGGGTTAGGGTTAAGGTTTGGTTTTATCGTTTGGCACAGGGTTAGGCTTCAGTGTTAGCTTTATGGTTAAAGATTAGGATTAGGGTTAGGGTTAAGGGTTAGTGTGAGGGTTAATGGTAAGGTTCAAGATTAAGGGTTAGGGTTGGGCTTAGGGTTAGGAATAAGGCTTCGTGTAACATTTAGGTTTAGAGTTAAGTGTTATGGTTATGGCTAGAGGTTAGGGTTAGGTTTAGGGTTCATGGTTAGGGTTACATTTAGGGGTTCGGGTTACGGGTTAAGTTTAGGGCGAGTGTTTAGTGTTACTGTTGGGCGTTAGGATAAGGGCCGAGGTTTAGGGTTAGGATTTAGGTTTAGTGTTAGGGCTTAGATTTAGTGGTTAGTTTAAGGGCACATGCTCTGTTTAATCTATGGTGGGAAGGGTGCAGACTGGGTCGCCTCAACACCACACCATCGTACTTGGGCCTTGGGCCCAGACCTACATGCAGGACTCATGCAGAGCCTCTTCTCACTCGTGGCATGGCTCTATTGTAGGCTTGGTCAACTCTGAGAACGAAGGAAGTGTGAGAATTAGGGTTATGGTTAGGGTTATGTGTTTGGGGTTAGAGGTTTGGGTTTGAGTGAAGTTTAGTGGTTAGGAATTAGAAGTTAGGATTAGTGTGTCAGGGGTTAGGTGTTAGGTTTTTGTAAGGGGCTAGCGTTAGATTTAGGTTTAGGGTTAATGTTCAGGTGGGTTAGGGGTCAGCGTTAGGGTTAGGCTTACAAGATAGGATTAAGGTAAAGGGTGAAGGCTTAAGATTAGCAGTAAGGGTTAAGGTTAGGGTTAAGGGTTAGGGTTTCGGTCCAAGTTAAGGGTGAGAGTGAGGGTTAACAGTTGCGATTAGGGTAATGGTTTAGGGATAGTAATAGGTTTAAGGGATAGGGTTAGGGTTAGGTTTAGGGTTCGGGGTTAGGGTTAGCATTAGCGGTTAGGGTTAGGGTTAGGGGTTAGGGTTACAGTTAGGGTTAGGTCTAGGCATTATGGTAATGGTTCGTGTTAGGGTTAAGAATTAGGGTTAGGTTTAATTGTTAGGATTATGATCAGGGTAATGGTTAGGGTTAGGGTTAGCGGTTAGAGTTAGGGTTAGTGTTAGGGTTGTTTGTAGGGTGAAGGTAATGTTTAGCAGTTTAGAATTAAGGTTAGGGATTAAGTGTTACGGTTATGCTAGGAGTTAGGCTTAGAATTAAGGGATAGGGTTTGTTCTTAGGGTAAGTGTTATGCAATAACATTAGGATAGGGGTTAAAGTTAGGGTTACAGTGAGGTTTACGTGTTAAGGTGAACAATAACATCAGGGTTAGGTGTTATGTTCAGGGTTAGGGTTATGGGTGAGGTGCAGGGTTTTTGCTTAGGGCATGGGCCCTGTCAGCACTAGCAGGGGGAGTTAGGGGGCTGTGATTGTCCCCGGGAACCCACTCTATTGTGCACAGAGTATGGGCTCCTGGGTTTCATGCAGGACACTGTGGCAGAGCCAGCTTTCACGCATGGCTTTGGAGAATTGTAGGCTTTTAAAACTCTGAGATAGCAAGAAGTCTGAGAATTAGATTTAGGGTTAGGATTATGGTTAGGGTTAGGGATGAAGATTAGTCAGGGAGAGGGCTTAGGGTTAGGGCTTAAGCTTCGAGTGAGGATTAGGGGTTAGGGAGTAGGTGTTGGGTTTAGTGATAGGGTTAGGGCTTAGGGGTTAGGGTTGGGTTAGGGGCTAGGGTTAGATTTAGAGTGGGGTTAGGGTTAGCGTTATGGGTTAGAGTTAGGGTTAAGGGATAGGATAAGGGTTAAGCGTTAAGGCTTAGGGTTAGCGTTAAGTGTTAGGTTTAGTTTTAAGGGTTAGGGTTACAGTTCGAGTTAAGGGTTAGTGTGGGGTTAACGGTTAGGGCTAGGGTTATGGGTTAAGGATAGAGTTAGGTTTAAGGCTTAGGATTAGGGTTCAGTGTTAGGGTTAGCATTAGGGATTAGGGTTAGGGTTAGGGGTTACGTTTACTCTTAGGGTTAGGTCTAGGCATTAGGGTACGTGTTAGTGTTAGGCTTAAGAGTTAGGGTTAGGTTTAATTGTTAGGATTAGGATCAGGGTTAAGGGTTAGGGTTAAGTGTCAAGTGTTACGGTTATTTTTAGGTGTACGGTTAGGGTTAGCGGTTAGGGTTAGGGTTAGTTTGTAGGGATAAGGTAATGTTTAGCAGTTTTGAATTAGCCTTAGGGATTAGGTGTTACAATTGTGGCTAGGAGTTAGGGTTAGAATTAAGGGATAGGGGTTGTTCTTAGGGTAAGTCTTATGCATTAACGTTAGGATAACAGGTTCAAGTTAGAGTTATGGTGAGGTTGATGTGTTAAGGTGAGCAATAGTATCAGGGTGAGCTGTGATGTTCAGGGTTAGGGTTATGGGTGAGGGGTAGTGTTTATGCTTATATCACGAGCCCTCTCTGCTCTAGGAGGGGGCTTAGAGGGCTGGGATAGATGCCGGAAGCCACTCTATCATACACTGGGTATGGGCCCCTTGGTTTCATGCCGGACACAGTGGCCAAGCCTCCTTCTACACATGGCATGGGAGGATTGTAGGCTTTGTAAACTCTGAGAAAGCAAGAAGTCTGAGAATTAAATTTAGGGCTAGGATTAGGGTTAGGGTTAGCAATATAGGTTACTGTTATGGTGAGGGCTTAGGGTTAGGGGTTTCAGTTAGGGTCAGGGTTAAAGGTTAGTGTTAGGTTTAACAGTTACAGTTAGGTTTAGGGTTAAGCTTTAAGGTTTAAGCTTAGGGTTAAGATTAGGGGTTAGGTTTTGGTACAGGGTAAGGGTTAAGTGCTAGGTTTAGGCTCAAAGATTAGGATTAGGGTTAGGGTTAAGGTTTAGTGTGAGGGTTAACGGTTAGGGTTAAGGTTAAGTGTTAGGTTTATGGGTTAGGGTTAGGGTTAAGTGTTCATGTTAGGTTTAGGGTTAGAGTTAAGTGTTATGGTTAGGGTTAGGGGTTTGGGTTAGGTTTAGGGTTCATGGTTAAGGTTACATTTAGGGGTTAGGTTTAGGGTAAGCGTTTAGTGTTAGTGTTGGGCATTAGGGTCAGGGCTTAGGTAGGGTTAGGGGTTAGGGTCAGTGTTTGGGCTTTGATTTGGCGGTTAGTTTAAGGGTACAGGACCTGTGTAATCTATGGTGAGAAGGGTGCAGAATGTTTCCATGCGACACTACACCATCGGATCCTGGGCCTTTGGCCCAGACCTACTTGCAGGACTCATGCGGAAACTCTACTCACGCATTGCATGGTTGTATTTTAGGCTTGGTTAACTCTGAGAATGGAAGTAGTGTGAGAAATAGGGTTATGGTTAGGGTTAAGGGTTTGGTGTTAGGGGTTAGGGTTCAAGTGAGGTTTAGTGGTTAGGGACTAGGATTTAGGGTTAGTGTTAGGGTTAGGGGTTAGTTTTGCGTTAGGGGCTAGGGTTAGATTTATGGTTGGGGTTAGTGTTAGGGTTAGGATTAGGCATCAGGGTTAGTGTTAGGGTTAAAGGATAGGATTGGCGTTAAGTGTTTAGGCTTAGGGTTTGTGTTAAGTGTTAGGGTTGGGGTTTAGGCTTAGGGTTACGGTTTGAGTTAAGCTCTAGGGTGAGGGTTAAAGATTAGGCTTAGGATTATTGGTTAGGGATAGAGTTATGTTTAAGGGTTAGGGATAGGGTTAGGTTTAGGGTTCAGTGTTAGGGTTAGCATTAGGGGTTAGGGTTAGGGTTAGGGGTTAGGCGTAGTGATGTATTAAGGGCTATGGTTAGAATTAGGATTGGGGTTAGTGTTAGGTTTAGGGTTAGGGGTTAGGTTTAGGGTTAAGGGATAGGATTATGGTTAAGGGTTGGGCGTAGCTTTAGGGTTAAGATTTAGTGTTAGGGTCCGGTTTAAGGGTTAGGGTGAGGGTTAACGGTTAGGGTTAGGGTTGGGGTTAGGGGTTAGGGATATAGTTAGTATTAAGTGTTAGAGTTAGGTTTAGGGTTCAGGGTTAGGGTTAGCTTTAGGGGTTATGATTAGGGTTAGGTGTTAGTTTAGTGTTAGTGTTAGGTCTAGGCGTCAGGGTAAGGTTTAGGGTTAGGGTTAAGAGCTAAGGTTGGGTTAGGGTTAGGGTTATGGTTAGGAGTTAGGGTAAAGGGTCAAGGGTTAGCATTATTTTTAGCCATAGCTTTGGCGTTAGGAGTAAGGGTTAGGTTCAGTGTTAGGGTAACAGTAGGTTACCGTAACAGTAACTACGTAGGGTAACAGTTAGTGTTAGTGGTTTAGAATTAGGGTTAGGGATTAGTTGTCACAGTTATGACTAGGAGATAGGGTTAGAATTATGGGATAGGGGTTAATCTCAGGGTAAGTGTTATGCATTAACGTTAGGATAAGAGGTTAAAGTTCAGGTTACAGTGAGGTTTACATTCTAAGGTGAGCAATAGAATCAGGGTTAAATGTTATTTTCAGGGTTAGAGTTTTGGGTGAGGTGTAGAGTTTATGCTTAGGGCACGGGCCTTGTCTGCATTAGGCGGGGGGGGGGGTTAGGGGGCTGGGATTGTCACCAGGAACCCACTCTATCGTACTCTGGTTATGGGCCCCAGCGGTTCATTCAGGACACAGTGGAAGAGCCTCCTTTCACGCATGGCATGGGAGGATTGTAGGCTTTCTAAACTCTAAGAAAGCAAGAAGACTGAGAATTAGATTTAGGGTTAGGGTTAGGGTTCGGGTTAAGGATCAAGGTTAGTATTAGGGTGAAGGCTTAGAGTTAGGGGTTACGGGTAGCGTTACAGGTTACTCTTAGTTTTAACCGTTACAGTTAGGTTCAGGGTTAAGGTTTATGGTTAGGTTTAAGGTTAGGGTTTAGGGTTTGGTACAGGATTAGGGTTAAATATTAGGTTTAGGGTTAAAGATTACGATTAAGGTTAGGTTTAAAGGTTAGTGTGAGGGTTAACAGTCAAGGTTAAAGTTAAGAGTTA
Organism: Eulemur rufifrons; assembly: GCF_041146395.1. NCBI lineage: Eukaryota > Metazoa > Chordata > Mammalia > Primates > Lemuridae > Eulemur > Eulemur rufifrons. The sequence goes on along the minus strand of NW_027182823.1, from coordinate 2,063,366 downwards.
GGGTTAGGGTTAGTGTTAGGATTAAGGGTTCATGTTAGGTTTAGGGTTAGAGTTAAGTGCTATGGTTAGCGCTCGAGGTTAGGGTTAGGTTTAGGGTTCACAGTTAGGGTTACGTTTAGAGGTTAGCATTAGGGTTAGGGATTAGCTTTAGGGTAAGAGTTTAGAGTTAGTGTTGGGCTTTAGGCTCAGGGCTTAGGTTTAGGGTCAGAGGTTAGGGTTGATGTTAGGGCTTAGATTTAGTGGTTAGTTTAAGGGCACAGGACCTGTTTATTCTACAGTGAGAGGGGTTAGGGTTAGGGTTAGGGTTGTCGTAGGGGTTAAGGTTAGATTTAACCTTGGGGTTAGTGTTAGGGTTAGGATTAGGGGGTTAGTGTTAGGGTTAGGGGTTAAAAACACCTACAGCCAGCCCTAACCCGATTTCTGACACTTCTTCCATTCTCAGAGTTAACCAAGCCTACAATACAGCCATGTCATGCGTGAGAAGAGGCTCCACCTGAGTCCTGTATGTAGGTCTTGGCCCAAGGCCCAGCGTACGGTGGTGTTGTGTCGCAGCGACCCTGTGCACCACTCTCACCATAGATTAAACAGGTCCTGTGCCCTTAAACTAACCGCTAAATCTCAGCCCTAACACTAATCCTAACCCCTAACCCTAAAAGTTATCCTTAACCCTACTGTTAACACTCAAACTAACCCTTAACTCTAACCCTTGTCATGATCTTTAACCCTAACCCTAACACTTAACCCTAACCCTGTACCAAACCATAACCCCTAAGCTTAACCCTAACCCTAAACCTAAACCCTAAGTCTAACTGTAACTGTTAAACCTAACAGTAACTTTTAACCCTAAAACTAACCGTATCCCCTTACCCGAAGCCCTCACCCTAAGATTAAACTTCATCCCTAACCATAACGATAATCCTAACCTTAAATCTAATTCTCAGACGTCCTACTTTCTTAGAGATTTGAAAGCTTACAAACCTCCTTTACCATGCGTGAAATCAGGCTCTGCCAGAGTGTCCTACAAGAAACCCATGGGCCCATACCCTGCATACGATAGAGTGGGTTTCTGGTGACAATCGCATCCCCCTCAATCCCACTCCTAGGGCAGACAGGGCCCATACCCTAAGCAAAACCCTACCCCTCACTCATAATTCTAACCCTGATCCTATTGCTCACCTTAACACATAAACCTCACCGTAAACCTAACTTTAACCACTTATCCTAACATTAATGCATAACACTTATGCTAAGAACAACCCCTATCACTTAATTCTAACCCTAACTCCTAGCCATAACAGTAACCCCTAATCCCTAACCCTAATTCTAACCACTAAACATTACCTTAACCCTACAAACAACCCTAATACTAACCCTAACCTTAAACGCTAACCCTAACCTTATCCCTAAACATAACTTTAAAAGTTTACCCTAAACCCTAACCCTATCCCCTAACCCTAAGCCTAACCCTTAATTCTGATCCTAATCCTAACAATTAAACCTAACCCTAACCCTTAACCCTAACACTAACCCTTACCTTAATGCCGAGACCTAATCTTAGCAGTAAAGCTACCTCTAACCCTAACCCTAGACCTTAAACCTAACACTATCCCTAACTTATAACCCTAACCCTAACTGTTAACCCTCACCCTAACCCTTAACTCGGACCATAACCCTAACCCTTAACCCTAACCCTATCCCTTAATGCTAACCCTAAGCCTTAACCCTTAACCCTAATCCTATCCCTTAACCCTAACCCTAACCCCTAACCCTAACCCTAACCCTAACCCCAACCCTAAATCTATCTCTAGTCCCTAACCCAACCCTAACCGTTAACCCCTAATGCTAACATTAACCCTAACCCCTAATCCCTAACACCTAACCCTCACGCGAACACTAACCCCTAACCCCAAACACCTAACCCTAATCATAACCATAATTCTCACACTTCCTCCATTCTCAGAGTTAGCCAAGCCTACAATAAAACCATGCCATGCGTGAGAAGAGGCTCTGCCTGAGACCTGCATGTAGGTCTGGGCCCAAGGCCTCGGGTACGATGGTGTGGTGTGGCGATGACCCATTCTGCACACTTCTCACCATAGATTACACAGGTCCTGTGCCCTTAAAATAACCTCTAAATCTAAGTCCTAACGCTAACTCTAACACTAACCCTTAACCCTAAACTTAAGCCCTGACCCTAACGCCCAACACTAACATTAAACCCTTACCCTAATCCTTACCCATAACCCTAATGCCTAAACGTAACCCTAACGATGAACCCTAAACCTAACCCTAACCCCAAACCCTAACCATAACACTTAACTCTAACCCTAAACCTAACACGAACACTTAAACCTAAACTTAACCACTAACCCTAACACTTAACCTTAACCCTAACCGTTAACTCTCACACTAACCCTTAAACCTAACCCTAATCGTAATCTTTAACCCTAAACCTAACAGTTAACCCTTACCCTGTACCAAAACCTAACCCCTAACCTTAACCTTAACCCTAACACTTGACCCTAAAGCTAACTGTAACCATTAAACCTAACACTAACCTTTAACCCTGACCGTAACTCTAACCCCTAACCCTAAGCCCTCACCCTAATGCTAAACTTTATCCTTAACACTAACCATAATCCTATCCCTAAATCTAATTCTCAGACTTCTTGCTTTCTCAGAGTTTAGAAAGCCTACAATCCTCCCATGCCATGCGTGAAAAGAGGCTCTGCCACTGTGTCCTGCATGAAACCCAGGGACCCATACCCAGTGTACGATAGAGAAAGTTCTCGGCCACAATCCTAGACCCCTAATCCTCCCGCCTAGTGCAGACAGGGCCCGTGCCCTAAGCATAAAAAGTACGCCTAACATATAACCCTAACCTTGAACGTAACACCTAACCCTGATCCTACTGCTCACCTTATCATGTAGACCACACTGTAACCCTAACTTTAACCGCATCTCCTAAAGTTAATGCATAACACTTACACTGAGAACAACGCCTATCCCATAATTCTAACCCTAAATCTTAGCCATAACCATAAAACCTAATCCCTAACCCTAATTCTAAACTGCTAACCCTAACCTTAACACTACCAACAACCCTAACACTAACCCTAACCCTAACCCTCACCCCTAATCCTACCCTATGCCTAAAAGTAACCCTAACTCCTAACCCTTATCCCTAACCAAAAGCCCTGTCCCTAACCATAAGACATAAGTCTCACCCTTATACCCTAACCCTAATACGAATCCTTAAGCCTAACCCCCAATCCTAACAATTAACCTTAACCCTAACTGTTAACGCTCACCCTAACCCTTAAATCAGACCAAAACCCTAACATTTAACCCTAACCCTAATCCCTAATGCTAACCCTAAGCCTTAACCCTTTACCCTAATCCTATCCCTTAAGCCTAACCCTAACCCTAATTCCTAACCCTAACCATAATCCCTAACCCTAACCCTAACACTAACCCTAACTCTGAATCTAACCCTAGCCCCTAAACCAACACTAACCCCTAACCCCTAACCCTAACACTAACACTAACTCCTAATTTCTAACCCCTGAACCACACTCGAACCCTAACCCCTAACCCCAAACAATTAACCATAACCATAACCCTAATTCTCACACTTCCTCCATTTTCAGAGTTCACCAAGCCTACAATAGAGCCATGCCATGAGTGAGAAGAGGCTCCGCCTGAGTCCTGCATGTAGGTCTGGGCCCAAGGCCCAGGTACGATGGTGTGGTGTCAAGGGGACCAATTCTGCACCCTTCTCACCATAGATTAAACAGGTCCTGTGCCCTTAAACTAACCGCTAAATCTAAGCCCTAACACTAAACCTAAACGCTAACCCTAAACCTAAGCCCTTATCCTAATGCCCAACACTAACACCAAACACTCACCCTAAACCTAACCCGTAACCCTAACCCCTAAACGTAACCCTAACCATGCACCCTATATCTAACCCTAACCCCTAACCCTAACCATAACACTTAACTCTAACCCTAAACTAACATAAACCCTTAACACTAAACCTAATCCCTAACCCTCATGCTTAACCCTAACCGTTAATCCTCACACTTACCTTTAAACCTAACCCTAATTGTAATCTTTAACTCTAAACTTAACACTTAAACCTTAACCTGTACCAAAACCTATCCCCTAAACTGAACCCTAACACTAAACCTTAACGCTAAACCTAACTGTAACTGTTAAACCTAACACTGACCTTTAACTCTGACCTTAAACCTAACCCCTAACCCTAAGGCATCACCTTAACACTAAACTTCATCCCTAATTCTAACCATAATCCTAACCCTAAATCTAATTCTCAGACTTTTTCTTTCTCAGAGTTTAGAAAGCCTATAATCCTCCCATGCCATGTGTGAAAGGAGGCCCTGCCACTGTGTCCAGGGGCCAATACCCAGCATACGATAGAGTGATTTCCCGGCGAATATGCTAGCCCCCTAACCTCTCCGCCTAGTGCAGACAAGGCACGTGCCCTAAGCATAAACACAACCCCTAACCAATAACCCTAACCATAACTGTTAACTCTCACCCTAACATTTAACCCTGACACTAACCCTAACCCGTAAACCTATCCCTAAACCTTTACCCAAAGCCTAAGCCTTAACTCTAACACTATCATTTAACCCTAGCCCTAACCCCTAAATGTTACACTAACCATGAACCCTAAGCCTAACCGTAACCCCTAACACTAACCATAACACTTAACTGTAACCCTAAACCTAACAAGACCCCTTAACCCTAACACTAACCCCTAACCCTAGCCCTTAAACTTAACCCTAAACTTTTACCCTCACACTAACCTTTAACACTAACCATAATGCTAATCTTTAACCCTAAACCTAACACTTAACTCTTACCCTGTACGAAACCCTAACCCCTGACCTTAACCCTGACAATAAACCTTAACCCTAAACCTAACTTTAACCGTTAAAACTAACACTAACCTTAACCCTAACTCTATCCCTAACCCTTAACCCTAAGCCCTCACCCTAACACTAATCGTCATCCCTAATCCTAACCATAATCCTATCCCTAAATCTTAATCTCAGACGTCTTCCTCTCTCAGAGTTTAAAAAGCCCTCACCCTAAAATTTAACCCTAAACCTAACTGTAACTGTTTAAACTAACACTAATCTTTAACCATAACCCTAACCCTTAACCTGAACCCTAAGCCAAACTCTTAACCCTAATCCTATCCCTTAACCCTAACTCTAATCCCTAACTCGAACGCTAACACTAACCCCAACCCTAAACCTAACCCTAGCCCCTAACCCAACCCTCACCCCAACCCCTAACCCTAACACTAACCCTAACCCCTAATGCCTAACCCCTAACCCTCATTTGAACACTCTCTCCTAAACCCAAATCCCTAACCCTAACCATAACCCTAATTCTCACACTTCTTCCATTCTAAGAGTTAACCAAGCCTACAATACAACCATGCCATGCATGAGAACAGGCTCCCCCTGATTCCTGCATGTACGTCTGAGCCCAAGGCCCAGGGTACAATGCTGTGGTGTCTCAGCGACCGATTCCACACCCTTCTCACCATAGATTAAACAGGTCCTCTGACCTTAAACTAATCGCTAAATCTAAGTCCTAACACTAACCCCTACCCTAAACAGAAACCCTGACCCAAACTCCCTTCACTAACACTATACCCTTACACCAAACCTAACCCCTAAACCTAACCCCTAAACATAACCTTAACCATGAACCCTAAACCTGAACCTAAACCCTAACACTTAAGTGTAACCCTAAACCTAACACGAACCCCTAATCCTAACCCTAAACCCTAACCCTAACCCTTCACCTTAACCCTAACCGTTAACCCTCAGCTAACCCTTAAACCTAACACTAATCCTAATCTTTACCCCTAAGCCGAACACTTAACCCTAACCCTGTACCAAACCCTAATCCCTAACACTAAGCCCTCTCCCTAACACTAAACTTCATCCCTAACCCTAACCGTAATCCTAACCCTAAATCTAATTCTGAGACTTCTTGCTTTCTCAGAGTTTAGAAAGCCTACAATCCTCCCATGCCATGCATGAAAGGAGGCTCTGCCACTGTGCCCTGCATGAAACCCAGAGGCCCATACCCAGCATACGATAGAGTGGGTTCCTGGTGACAATCCCAGCCTCCGAGCCCCCCCACCTAGTGAAGACAGGGCCTGTGCCCTAAGCATAAACACTGCCCCTAACCCATAACCATAACCCTGATCATAACATCTGACCCTGATCCTATTGCTCACCTTAACATGTAAAACTCACCATAACCCTAACCCTAACCCCTTATCCTAACGTTAATGAATAATACTTACCCTGAGGACAACACCTATCCCATAATTCTAACCCTAACTCTTATTCATAACTGTAAAACCTAATACCTAATTGTAAGCTGCTAACCCTAAATTTAACCCTACCAACAGCCCTAACACTAACCCTAACCCTAACCCTTGATCCTTAAGCCTAAACCCTAACCCTAACCCTAACCCTAAGTATAAACTCTACCCCTCACCCATAACCCTAACCCTGAACATAAAACCTAACCCTGATCCTATTGCTCACCTTAACACGTAAAGCTCACCGTAACACTAACTTTAACCGCTTACCCTAACTTTAAGCATAAAACTGACCCTGAGACCAACCCCTATGCCATAATTCTAACCCTAACTCCTTACCATAACCATAACACCTAATCCCTAATCCTAATTCTAAACTGCTAAACCTAACCTTAAGCCTACAAAAAACCTTAACGGTAACACTAACCCTAACACCTAATCCTAACCCTGTGCCTGAAAATAAACCTAACCCTTAACCTTTAACCCTAATGCTAACCCATAACCCTAACCATAACACTTTACTCTAACCCTAAATCTAACACGAACGCTTAACACTAGCCCTAAACCCTAACCCTAACCCTTAAACACAAACCTAACCATTAACACTCACACTAACCGTCAACCCTAATCCGAATTCTAATCTTTAACCCTAAACCTAACACTTAACCCTAACCCTGTACCAAACCCTAACCCCTAACCATAACCCTCACCCTAAAACGTAACCCTAAACCTAACTGTAACCGTTAAACCTAACTCTAACATTTAACCTTTACTCTACCCATAATCCCTAGCCCTAATCCCTCACCCTAGCACTAACCTCATTCCTAACCCTAACTATAATCCTAACCCTAAATCTAATTATCAGACTTCTTGCTTTCTCAGCGTTAGAAAGCCTACAATCCTCCCATGCCATGAATAAAAGGAGGCTCTACCACTGTGTCCTGCCGGAAACCCCAGTGCCCATACTCAGCATACACTAGAGTGGGTTCCCGACGACAATCGCAACCCCAAACCCCTCCCCCCCTGCCTAGTGCAGACAGGGCCCGAGTCGTAAGCATAAACCCTACCCCTCACCCCTAACCATAACCCTGAACATAACACCTGACCCTGATCCCATTGCTCACCTTAAAATGTAAATCTCACCATAACCCTAAATTTAACCCCTTATCATAACGTTAATGCATAACACTTACCCTGAGAACAACTCCTATCTCTGAATTCTAACCCTAACTCCAAGCCATAACCATAACACCTAATCCCTAATGCGAATTCTAAACTGCTAACCCTAACCTTAAACCTACCATCAAACCAAACATTACCCTAGCCCCTAACTTTAAAACTATGCCTAAAAATAACCCTAACACTTCACCCTTAATCCTAACCCCTAACTCTAACCCTAACCCTACCCCTAAGACCCTAACCATAACCCTAACTGTTAACCCTCACCCTAACACGTAACCCTGAACTTAACCCTAAACCTTAACACTAACCCTTAACCCTAACCCTAAGCCAAACCCTTAACCATAATCCTATCCTTTAACCCTAAACGCTAACCCTAATATTAACCCCAACCCTAAACCTAACCCTAGCACCCTAACCCAAACCCAACAACTAACCCCTATCCCTAACACTAACCCTAACTCCTAATCCCTAGGACCTAACCCTGACTCGAACCATAATCCCAAACTCCAAACCCCTAACCCAAACCCTAACCCTGATTCTCACACTACTTCCATTCTCAGAGTGAAGCAAGCCTACAATACAGCTATACTATGCGTGAGATGAGGCTCCACCTGAGTCCTGCATGTAGGTCCTTTCCCAAGGATCAGGGAACGATTTTGTGCTTTCGTGGAGACTCCGACAGCACCCTTCTCACCGTAAATAAAACAGGTCCTGTGCCCTTAAACTAAAAGCTAAATCTCAGCCCTAACACTAACACTAACCCCTAACCGTAAACATAAGCTCCGACCGTAACGCTGAACACGAACTCTAAAACCTTACCCTAAACCTAATCCCTAACCCTAACACTAACCCATAAACATAACACTAACCATGAACCCTAAACCTAACCCTAACCATAACACTTAACGCTAACCCTAAAGCCTACACGAAGACTTATTCCTAACACTAACAAAAACCCTAGCCCTTAGTCTTGATCCTTATCATTAACCCTCACACTAGCCCTTAACCCTAACCCTAATCCTAATCTTTAACCCTAAAGCTAAAACTTAAGCCTAACACTGTACCAAACGCTAAACCTTAACCTTAACCCTAACCCTAAAACATAACCATAAACCTGACTGTAACGGTTAAACCTAACACTAACCTTTAACCCTAACCACTGACCTTCAGAACGCACCCTAACACTAACCTTCATCCCTAAACATTACCATAAACCTACCCCTAAATCTAATTCTCAGACTTCTTGCTTTCTCAGAGTTTAGAAAGCCTACAATTCTCCCATGTCATGAGTAAAAGGAGGCTCTGCCACTGTGTCCTGCAAGAAACCCGGGGGCCCATAACTAGTGCATGATAGAGCGGGTTCCCAGTGGCAATCCTAGTCCCTAACCCCCCCCCTCCTGGTGAAGACAGGGCCCGTGCGCTAAGCAAAAACACTATCCCTAACAGATAACCCTAACTCCAAACATAAAACCTAACCCTGATCCTGTTGCTCACCTTAAAACATAAACCTAACCATAACACTAATTTATCCCCTTATGTTAACGTTAATGCATAGCACCCAAAGAAGAAGCCCTATCCCATAATTCTAAACCTAATCCCTAGCCATAACCATAACACCTCATCCATATTCTAAAGTGCCAACCCTAAACTTCAACCTACCATCAACCCTAACCCTAACCCTAACCCTTAACCCTAAGCCCTCACCCTAACACTAATCTTCATCCCTAAACCGTTCCGTAATCCTAACCCGAAATCTAATTCTCAGACTTCTTGCTTTCTCAGAGTTTTGAAAGCCTACAATCCTACTAAGCCATGCATGAAAGCCCGCTCTGCGACAGTGTCCTGCAGGAAACCAGAGGCCCATACACTGCATACGATAGAGTAGATTACCAGCGACCATCACAGACCCCTATCTTTGCCTCCTAGTGCATACAGGGCCCGTGCCCAGAGCATAAACCCTACCCCTCACCCATAAGACTAACCCAGAACATAACACCTAACCCTGATCATACTGCTCACCTTAAGAGGTAAAGCTCACCATAACCCTAACTTTAACACCTTATCTTAACGTTAATGCATGACACCCTGAGAAAAAGCACTATACTGTAATTCTAACGCTAACTCCTAGCCATAACCATAACACCTGATCCCGAATTCTGAAACGCCAACCCTAACCTTAACCCTACCAACAACACTAACACTAACCCTAACACCTTACCCTAACCCTACGCATAAAAATAACCCTAACCGTTGATCCTTAGTCAAACCCCTAACCTTAACCCTAACACTTAACCCTAATCCCAAGCCTAACCATTAAACATAACCCTAACACTTAACCTTAAACCTAACCTTTACCTTAATGCCTAGAGATCTAACACTAACACTGACTTACAGTTAACACTAACCCTAACCCCCTAATGTTAACCTTAAACCTGAACCATAAACCTAACCCTTAACCCTAATCCTATCCCTAACCCCCTAACCCTATCCCTAACTGTTAACCCTCACCCTAACCCTTAACCGTGACCCTAACCCTAAACCTGAACCCTTACCCTAAGCCTAACCCTTAACCCTAACCCTATCCCTTAACCCTAACGCCTAACCCTAACGCTAACTCCAAACCTAAACCTTACCCTGGCCCCCTAAACCAGAGTTAACACCTAACCCGTAACACTAACTCTAACCCTAACCACTAATCCCTAGCACCTAACCCTGACTCCAAGCCTAACCCCTAACTCGAAACCCCTAACCCCAACCCTAACCCTAATTCTGACACTACTTCCATTCCCGAGTGAAGCAAGCCTACAATACAGCCATGCCATGTGTGAGATGAGGCTCTGCCTGAGTCCTGCATGTAGATCTTGTTCCAGGGCCCAGGGAATGATGTTGTGCTTTCGTGATGACTCCGACCGCACCCCTCTCACCGTAGATTAACCAGGTCCTGTGCCCTTAAACTGACCGATAAATCTAAGCCCTACCACCAACACTAACCCCTGACCCTGAACCTAAGCCCCGAGCCTAAAGCCCAACACTAACTCTAAACCCTTACCCTAAACCTAATCCTTAACCCTAATGCTAACCCCTAAACGTAACCCTAACCATGGACAGTAAACCTAACCCTAACCTCTAACACAAACCCTAACACATAACTCGAACCCTAAAGCTAACCCTAACCCTTAAACCTAAACCTAAACCCTAACCCTAACTCTTAACCTTAACCCTAACCGTTAACTCTCACGCTAACCTTTAATCCTAACCCTAATCCTAATCTTCAACCGTAAACCTAACACTTAACCCTAACCCTGTACCTAACCCTAACCCTATACCAAACCCTAACCCCTCATCTTAACCCTAACCGTAAACCTCAACCCTAAACCGAACTGTAACCGTTAAACCTAAGAGTAACCTTTAACCCTAACCCTAATCCCTAACCCTAAGCCCTCACCCTAACACTAAACTTCATCCTTAACCCTAACCAGAATCCTAACCCTAAATCTAATTCTCAGACTTCTTGCTTTCTTAGAGTTTAGAAAGCCTGCAATCCTCCCATGCCATGCGTGAAAGGAGGCTCTACCACTGTGTCCTGCATCAAACCCACGGGCCCATACCCAGAGTACGATACAGTGGGATCCTGGTGACAATCCCAGTCCCCTAACCTCCCCCCACCCCCGCCTAAGGCAGACAGGGCCCGTGCGCTAAGCATAAACAATACCTGTAACAGATATCCCTCACCGTGAACATAACACCTAACCCTGTTCCTATTTCTCCCCTTAACACGTAAACCTCACCGTGAGCCTAACTTTAACCTCTTATCCTAACGTTAGTGCATAACCCATTCCCTGAGAACAACCCCTATCCCGTAATTCTAACCCTATCTCCTAGTTGTCACTGTAACACCTAATCCCTAACCCTAATTCTAAACCGCTAACTCTAACCGTAACCCTGCCTACAACCCTAACACTGACAGTAACCCTTACTTCTAACCCCAACGCTATGCCTAACAAAAACCCTAACCCTTGACCCTAACCCTTCACCCTAACCCCTAAGCCTTACCCTAACCCTTAACCCTAATCCTAATCCTATCCATTCAACCTAACCCTAGCTCTTAAAGCTAACCCTAAACCTTACCCTCACGACTAGACCTAACCCTGACACTAACCTAACACCTAACCCTAACCATAACCCCTACAGCTAACCTTAACCCTGAACCCTAAACCTAACCCTAACACTGAACCCTCACTATATCCCCAACCTCTAAGCCTAATCCTAACCGTTAACCCTCACCCTAACACTTAAACTGGACCATAACACTAAACATTAACCCTAACACTAAACTTTAACCCTAAACCTGAGCCCAACCCTTAACGCTAATCCTATCCTTTTACCCTAAACCTAACTCCTAAACCTAACCCTAACACTAACCCCAATCCTAATTCTAACCATACCCCTTCATAAAACACTAACTCCTAACCCTAACACTTACCAAAAACCCTAATCGCTAATCCCTAACACTAACGCTTAACCTTTACCGTAACCGTTAACCCTCACCCTAACCCTTAACGCTGACCCTAACCTTAACCTTTAATCTAAGCCTGACCCTTAACCCTAACAGTAAGGAAAACCCTCACGCCAACCTTATCCCTTATCCCTAACCCTAACACTACAGCTAAAAATAACACTAACCTTTGATCCTTAAACCTAACCCCTAACACTTACTCTAACCCCAAACCCTAACCCTAATCCTAAGCATTAAACCTAACCCTATCTCTTAACCCTTACTCTAACGCCTAGATCTAACCCTAAAATCTAACCTACCACCTAATCCTAACCTTAAGCCCTAATGCTAACTCTAACCCTGAACCCTAAACCTACCCGTAAACCCTTAACACTAACCCTATCCATAAACCTTAACCCTGACCCTAACCATTTCCCGCACCCAAGCATTTAACCCTGACCCTAACCCTAATCCTTAACGATAAACTTAACACTAAACCCCAACCCTAAGCCCAACACTTAACCCTAAACCTGACCCTTGACCCCTAACCCTAAACCTAAGCCTAACTCCAACCTGAACCCTTAATCTTGACCCTTACCCTTAACCCTCGCACTAACCCTACTCCTAATCTTTAACCATGAAGCTAACACTGAAGCCTACCCCTGTGCGAAACGCTAAACCCAAACCTTAACCCGAACCCTGAGACTTAACCGTAAACCTAACTGTAACTGTTAAACCTAACACTAACCTTTAACCCCAACCCCTAATCCAAGACCCCACCCTGACACTAATCTTCATCCCTAAACATTACCAGAATCCTACCCCTAAATCTAATTCTCAGAGTTCTTGCTTTCTCAGAGTTTAGAAAGCCTACAATCCTCCCATGCCATGAGTAAAAGGGGGCTCTGCCACTGTGTGTGCATGAAACCCAGGAGCCCATACCCAGCGTACGATAGAGTGTGTTCCCGGGGACAATCCCATCCCCCTAACCCCAGCCCCCCGCCCAGTGCAGACAGGGCCCGTACGCTAAGTATAAACACTACCCCTAACAGATAACCCTCACCCTGAACATAACACCTAACCCTGATCCTATTGCTCACCTTAAAACATAAACCTCCCCGTAACCCTAACTTAGCCCCTTAACTTAACGTGAATGCATAACACCTTGAGAAGAAGCCCTATCCCGTAATTCTAATCCTAAACCATAGTCATAACCGTAACACCTCATCCCTAATTCTAAAACGTCAAACCTAACCTTCACCCTACCAGCAACCCTAACCCTAACCCTAACCCCTAACCCTAATCCCTCACCCTAACCACTAATCTTCATCCCTAAACCGTGCCGTAATCCTAACCCGAAATCTAATTCTCAGACTTCTTGCTTTCTCAGAGTTTTGAAAGCCTACAATCCTACTAAGCCATGCATGAAAGCCGGCTCTGCCACAGTGTCCTGCATGAAACCCAGAGGCCCATACACTGCGTGCGATAGAGTGGGTTCCCAGCGACCATCACAGACCCCTAACTTCGCCTCCTAGTGCATACAGGGCCCGTGCCCTAACGATAAACCCTACCCCTCACCCATAACCCTAACCCAGAACATAACACCTAACCCTGATCCTACTGCTCACCTTAACAGGTAAAGCTCACCGTAACCCTAACTTTAACCCCTTATCTTAACGTTAATGCATGACACCCTGAGAACAAGACCTATACCGTAAATCTAACGCTAACTCCTAGCCATAACCATAACACCTAATCCCTAATTCTGAAACGCCAACCCTAACCTTAACCCTACCAACAACACTAACATTAACCCTAACCCCTTACGCTAACCCTATGCCTAAAAATAACCCTAACCTTTGATCCTGAGTCATTACCCATAATCTTAACCCTAACCCTCAACCCTAATCCCAATCCTTAACCATTAAACTTAACCCTAACTCTTAACCCTAACCCTGACCTTTACCCTAATGCCTAGAGATCTAACCGCAACACTGACCTACAGTTACACTAACCCTACCCTCTAACGCTAACCTTAAACCTGAACCATAAACCTAACCCTTAACCCTAACCCTATCCCTAACCCCCTTACCCTAACTCTAACTGTTAACCCTCACCCTAACCCTCAACCTTGACCCTAACCTTAAACCTTAATCCTAACCATGCGTGAGATGAGCCTCTGCCTTTGTCCTGCGTGACAGTTGAAGCCCAACACCAAGGGTAAGATGAAGTGGGGACGCAGCCTTGCTCCACACCCACAGTGCCCCGTACATTAGACGGGGCCCGTGCCCTAACACACACCGTTAAACGTAAGCCCTAACCCTATCACTAAACCAAACCCTTCGTAAGCCCTGAATCTAACTCCTAACAGTAACCCTAATCCCTGACCCTTACTCTTGCCTCTCACCCTAAACCTAAACCCAACCACTAAACATAATCCTAATCTCTAACCCTAACAGTAATCCTAACCCTAATTCTAACCTAAAACCCTAACCCCTAAACCTAATCCTAGTCCCTAACACCTAACCTTACCCTAAACCGAATTCCAATTCTCAGAGTTCTTCAATTCAAAAACTTAAAAAAGCCTACAATCCACCAATGCCGTGTCTGAGATGAGCGTCCGCCCCTATGTCCTGCATGACAGGCAGGCGCCAATGCCCAGGGTACTATGGAGTGGAGTCCTGGGGTCTGTAGGCTTGCTAAACTCCAGTTTGGAAGAATTGCTATAGTCATATATAGGGATGCTTACATTTACTTATAGAAAGCAACTATTGATGTGTGATTTGTAAGCTTGCCTTACTCTAGTTTGGATGAAGAAGCTGAATCATATATAGGAATATTAGCTTTGAGTTAGAGGAAGCATCTATGGGGGGTGCTTTTTTGGCTTGTTAAACTCTGGTTTGGAAGAAGTTCGAGAGTCTTATATAGGAACGATATCATTCATTCAGAGAAAGCAATTATAGGGAGTTGGTTTGTAGGCTTGCTAAGCTCTAGTTTGGAGGAAGGCGAGAGTCATATATAGAACGCTTACGTTCACATAAAGCGTCTACGGGGGGACGGATTCTAGGCTTCCTAAACTCTAGCTTGGAAAAAGAGGACAGTTATGTATAGGAACTCTCGGCGGGGGATTTGTAGCATTGCTAAAATCTTAGATTGGAAAAGTTGCGAGAGTCATACATAGGAATGTTAACATTCACTCAATGAAAGCAACTATAAGGGGTGCTTTCCAGGCTGGCTACACTCTAATTTGGAAAAAGTGCGACAGTCATATATAGGAAGGCTTACATTCACTCAGACAAAGCAATTATGTGTAGGTGTATAGTAGGCATGCTAACTCTAGTTTGGAAAATTTCGAGAGCCATGTATAGGAAAGCATACAGTAACTTAGAGAAAGCAACGAACAGGGGTGGAGTGTAGGCTTTCTAAACTCTAGTTTGGAGGAAGTGCCATAGTCATATATAGGAACGCTTAAATTCGTTCAGAGAAAACAGCTGTCGGGGATTGGTTTGTAGACTTATTCAACTCTAGTTTGGAAGAAGTGCGAGAGACATATATAGGAATGTTTACATTGACTCAAAGAAAGCAACTATGGGGGAGTGTTATTTTGGCATGCCAGATGTTAGTTAAGAAGAGGTACAAGACTCATATATAGGAACGCTTACATTCACACAGCGAGAGCAACTACGGAGTAGTGTCAGGTAGACATGTTAAAGTCTAGCTTGGGAGAAGTTCCAGAGTCCTATATAGGAAAGGTAACAGCCACTTTGAAAAAGCAAGTCTTGGCGGGTGGTTTGTAGGCCTGCAAAACCCTGTTTTGGTTGAAGTGTGAGAGTCATATATGAGAACGCTTACATTCACTCAGAGAAAGCAACGATGGGGTTGTTTGTAGGCTTACTAAACTGCAGTTTGGAAGAAGCACGAGAATCACATATAGGAGCACATACATTTTGACGCACTGAAAGTAACTATGGGGTGGTGTTTTATAGGCATGCTAAACTCTAGTTTGGACGAAGTTTGAGAATCACATATAAGAAAGCTTAGAGTCACTTAGAGAAAGCAAATCTCTGGGTGTGGAATGTAGGCCTGCTAAACTCTATTTTGGTTTAAGAGTGAGAGTCATATATGGGAAGGCTTACATTCCCTCAGAGAAAGCAACGACGGCGTGGTGGTTTGTAGGCATACTAAACTCTAGTTTGGAAGAAGTAGGAGAATGATATATGGGAACGCTTACATTCGCGTAGAGAAAGCAATTATGGGGTGGCGTTTTTGTAGCCATGCTAATCTCTAGTTTGGAAGAAGTTAAGGAGTAATATATAGGAAAGGGTACAGTCATAGAAACCAACTCTCGGGGGATGTTTTGTACACCTGCAAAACTCCAGTTTGGAAGTGGGAGAGAGTCATATTGGGGACCGCGTGCATTCACTCAGAGAAATCAACGATGGGATTGTGATTTGTAGGCATAGTCAACTCTAGTTTGGAAGAAGTACGAGAATCGTATATAGGAAAGCTTACCTTCACGCAGAGAAAGCAACTATGGAGTGATGTTTGTATGCCTACTAAAATATAGTTTGGAGGAAGTTCGAGAGCCATATCTGGGAAGCTTACAGTCACTTAGAGAAAGCAACCCTAGGGGGTGTTTCGTAGGCCTGCTAAACTCTATTTTCAATGAAGTGTTAGAATAATATATGGGAACTCAGTGAAAGCAACGTTGTGGTTGTGGTTCCTAGAAGAAGCAAGAGAATCACATGTAGAACCGCTTACATTCCGGCACCGAATGCAACTATGGGGTGGTGTTTTGTAGGCTTGCAAAACTCTAGTTTGGACGAAGTTTGAGAGTCATATATAGGAAAGTTTACAGTCACGTAGAGAAAGCAACTCTCTGGGTGTGGAATGTAGAGTTATTTTGGTTGAAATAGAGTTATTTTGGTTGAAATGTGAGAGTCATATATGGGAACGCTTACATTCACTCAGAGAAAACAACGTTTGGGTGGTGGTTTGTAGGGCATACTAAACTGTAGTTTGGAAGAAGTACGAGAGTCCTATATAGGAACACTTACATTCACACAGAGAAAGCACTTATGGCGTCAGGTTTTGTAGGCATGCTAAACTGTAGTTTGGAAGAAGTTGGAGAACCTTATACAGGAAAGATTACCGTCACCCAGGGAAAGCAACTCTCGGGAGATTTTTTTGTACACATGCTAAACTCTAATTTGGATGAAGTGTGAGAGTCAAACATGGGACCGCTTACATTCCCTCAGAGAAACAACACTGGGGTGGTTTTTGTAGGCATACTAAATAGTTTGGAAGAAGTACGAGAATGATATTTGGGAACGCTTACATTCACACAGAGAAAGCAACTACGTGGTGGTGTTTTGTAAGCATGCTATAGTTTGGAAGAAGTTCCAAACCTGAACAGTCATTTAGAGAAAGCAACTCTTGGTGGGTGATTTTTAGGTCTGCTAAATTGTATTTTGAAAGAAGTACCAGAGTCATATATACTAATGCTTACATTCATGCAAAGAAAAAACCATGGGGTGATGTTTTGTGGGCATGTTAACCTGTAGTTTGGAAGAAGTTGGAGAGTCTTATTTAGGAAAGCTTACAGTCACCTAGAGAAAGCAACTCTCGGGAGAGCCTTTCTTGGCCTGCTAAACTCTACTTTGCATCAATTGTGAGAGTCAAACATGGGAATGCTTTCATTCATTCAGAGAACGCAACGTTTGGGTGGTGGTTTGTAGGCATTCTAAACTGTATTTTGGAGGAAGTACGAGAGTCATGTATATGAACGCTTACATTCATGCAGAGAAAGCAACTGTGGGGTGGTTTCTAGGCATGCTAAACTCTAGTTTGGACGAAGTTTGACAATCACATATAAGAAAGCTTAGAGTCGCTTAAAGCAAATCTCTGGGTGTGGAATGTAGGTGTGCCAAACTCTATTTTGGTTTCAGAGTGAGAGTCATATATGGGAAGGCTTACATTCACTCAGAGAAAGCAACGATGGTGTGGTCGTTTGTAGGCATACTGAACTCTAGTTTGGAAGAAGTAGGAGAATGATATATGGGAACGCTTACATTCATGCAGAGAAAGCAATTATGGGGTGGCTTTTTTGTAGCCATGCAAATCTCTATTTTGCAAGAAGTTAAAGAGTAATATATAGGAAAGCGTACCGTCATTTATAGAAACCAACTTTCGGGGGATGATTTGTAGGCCTGCAAAACTCTACTTTGGAAGAAGGGGGAGAGTCATATGGGGGACTGGGTATATTCACTCGGAGAAATCAACGACGGGGTTGTGGTTTGTAGGCATACTAAACTCTAGTTTGGAAGAAGGACGAGAATCATTTATAGGAACGCTTACATTCATGCAGAGAAAGCAACTATGGAGTGATGTTTGTATGCCTACTAAACGATAGATTGGAGGATGTTCGAGAGTCATATCTGGAAAGCTTACAGTCATTTAGAGAAAGCAACTCTCTGGGGGTGGTTCGTAGGCCTGCTAAACTCTATTTTCAATGAAGTGTTCGAATCATATACAGGAACGCTTACATTCACTCAGAGAAAGCAACGTTGGGGTGGCCGTTTTTGAGCATACTAAACTCTACTTTGGAAGAGGTACGAGAGACATACATAGGAACGCTTACATTAACACAGAGAAAGCAAATACGGGGTGCTGTAGTGCAGGCATGCTAAACTATAGATTGGAAGAAGTTCGAAAGCTGACAGTCACTTAGAGAAAGCAACTCTTGGCGGGTGATTTTTAGGTCTGCTAAATTGTATTTTGAAAGACGTACAAGAGTTATATACACAAACGCTTACATTTATGCAGAGAAAGAAACTATGGGGTGATGTTTTGTTGGCATGCTAAACTGCAGTTTGAAAGGACTTCCAGAGTGTTATATAGGATAGCTACAGTCACCTAGAGAAAACAACACTCGGGACAGCTTTGCAAGCCTCTAAACACTAATTAGCAGCAATTGTGAGAGTCAAATATGGGAAAGCTTACATTCACGGAGAGAACACAACGTTTGGGTGGTGGTTTGTAGGCATAATAACTGTAGGTCGGAAGAAGTAGGAGAGTCATATATATGAACAGTTACATTCACGCAGAGAAAGAAACTGTTGGGTGGTGTATGTACGCATGTTAATCTATACTTTGGAGGAAGTTTGAGAGTCATATCTGGGGAAAATTACAGTCACATAGCTAAATCAACCATCGGGGACTGGTTTGTAGGTCTGCTAAATTCTATTTTGGAAAAAGTGATTCATATAAGGGAATGCTTATGTTCACTCAGAGAAAGCAACGATGCGGTGGTGTACTGTTGGCATGCTAAACTTCAGTTTGGAAGAAGTTCGAGAGTTTTACATAGGAAAGCTTACATTCACCTAGAGAAAGCAACTCTCAGGATGTGGTTTATAGGCCTGGTGAACTCTAATTTGGATCAAGTGTGAGAGTCATACATACGAGTTCCAAAATACAGTTTAGTATGCCTACAAACCACCAGCCTAACATTGCTTTCTCTGAGTGGATATAGGCCTTCCCTTATATGAATCTCGGACTGCTTTCAAAATGCAATTTGCCGGACCTACAAAACACCGCCCGAGAGTTGCTTTCTCTCACTATAAGCTTTCCTATATATGACTTTGGGACATAGTTTAGCATGCCAACAAAAGGCCACCCCATAGTTTGCGTGAATGTAAGCGTTCCTATGCATCACGCTCGTACTTCTTCCAAAGTATAGTACACCTACCAACCACCTCCCCAACGTTGCTTTTTCTGAGTGAATGTAAGCATTCTTTTATTCTCGTACTTCCTCCAAACTCCAGTTTAGTGTGACTAAAAATCACACTAAATCAACCTTGCTTTCTCTGAGTGAATGTTAGCGTTCCCATTTAAGATTCACACTTCATCCAAAATAGAATTTGGCAGAACTACAAACCGGCCCCCAAGGGTTGCTTTCTCTGTGAGACTGTAAGCTTTCCTATTACTCTTAACTTCTTCGCAACTAGAGATTTGCATGCCTACAAAACACCACCCCATAGTTGCCCTCTCTGCGTGAATGTAAGCACTCATATATATGACTCTGCTACTTCTTCCAAAATACAGTTTAGTATGCTTACAAACAACCAACCAAACGTTGCGTTCTCTCAGAGAATGTTAGCGTTCCCAAGTATGACTGTTCCAAATGATGCAAAGTAGAGTTTAGCAGGCTTACAAACTATCTCTCGAAAGTTGCTTCCTCTGGGGGACTGTAAGCTTTCCTATAAAAGACTGTCGAACGTCTTCGAAACTACATTTCAGCACGCCAACAAAACATAACCACATAGTTTCTTTCTCAGCATAAATATAAGCGATTTTATATATGACTCTTGTACTTCTATCAAAATACAATTTAGCAGACCTCAAAATCAACCGCCAAGAGTTGCTTTCTCTAAGTCACTGTCAGCTTTCGAACTTCTTCCAAATTATATTTTATCATGCCTACAAAACACCACCCCATAGTTGCTTTCTCTGCGTCCATATAATCGTTCATATATATGACTCTCGTACTTCTTCCAAACTGGAGTTAGTATACCTACAAACCGGCACCCAAATTTACCTTTCTCTGAGTGAATGAAGCGTATCCATGTATGCCTCTTTCACTTCATCCAAATTAGAGTTTAGCGGCCCACAAACCACCTCCTGTGAGTTGCTTTCTCTAGGTGACTGTAAACTTTCCTATATAAGACTCTCGAACTTCTTCCAAACTACAGTTTAGCATGCCAACAATACAGCGCCCCATCGTTGATTTCTCTGAGTGAACATAAGCGTTCCCATATATGACTCTCACTCTTCTTCCAAAATAGAATTTAGCAGACCTACACAACACCCGATGGTTCCAATTCTCTAGGTGACTTTAATTTTTCCCACATATGACTCTCGAACTTTCTCCAAACTACAGATTATGATGATTACATAGACCACCCCACAGTTGCTTTCTCTGCGTGAATGTAACCGTTCATATATGACTCTCCTACTTCTTTTGAACTACAGCATTTATTCCTACAAACCATCACGACAACGTTCTTTCTGTGAGTGAATGCAAGCGTTCTCACACTTCATCCAAATTACAGTTTAGCAGACCTACCAACAAACTACAGAGATTTGTTTTTCTCTGTGTCACTGTAATCTTTCCTATGTAAGGCTCTCGAACTTCTTCCAAACCACAGTTTAGCATGCCAACAAAATACGATCACAGAGTTGCTTTCTCTGCGTGAATGTAAGCATTGGTATATATGACTCTCCTACTTCCTCCAAAATACAGTTTAGAATGCTTACAAACCACCACCCAAACGTTGCGTTCTCTGAGTGAATGTAAGCGTTCCCATGTTTGACTATCACAATTGATGCAATCTAGAATTTAGCATGCTTAGAAACAATCTCCCGAGAGTTGCTTTCTCTGGGTGACTGTAAACTTTCCTATGTAAGACTCGCAAACTTCTTCCAAACTACAGTTTAGCATGCCAACAAAACACTGCCCCATAGTTGATTTCTCTTCGTGATCATAAGCGTTCCCATATATGACTCTCATTCTTCTTTCAAAATAGAATTTAGCAGATCTACAAAATGGCCCCCGATGGTTGCTTTCTCTAAGTGACTGTAATTTTCCCCAGATATGACTCTCGAAATTCCTCCAAACTACAGATTAGCATGCATACATACGCCACCCAACAGTTGCTTTCTCTGCGTGAATGTAACCGTTCATATATGACTCTTCTACTTCTTCCGAACTACAGTTATTATGCCTACAAACCACCACCCAAACGTTGTGTTCTCTGAGTGAATGTAAGCGTTCCCATGTTTGACTCTCACAATCGCTGCTTGTTAGAGTTTAGCAGGCTTGCAAAGCTCTCCTGAGTGTTGCTTTCTCTAAATGACTGTAAGCTTTCCAGATATGACTCTCGAACATCCTCCAAACTATCGTTTAGTAGGCATACAAACATCACTCCATAGTTGCTTTCTCTGCATGAATGTAAGCGTTCCTATATATGATTCTCGTCCTTCTTCCAAACTAGAGTTTAGTATGCCTACAAACCACAACCCCATCGTTGATTTCTCCGAGTGAATGTACCCAGTCCCCCATATGACTCTCCCCCTTCTTCCAAAGTAGAGTTTTGCAGGCCTACAAACCATCCCCCGAAAGTTGGTTTCTATAAATGACGGTACGCTTTCCTATATATTACTCTTTAACTTCTTGCAAAATAGAGATTAGCGTGGCTACAAAAAAGCCACCCCATAATTGCTTTCTCTGCATGAATGTAAGCGTTCCCATATATCATTCTCCTACTTCTTCCAAACTAGAGTTCAGTATGCCTACAAACCACCACACCATCGTTGCTTTCTCTGAGTGAATGTAAGCCTTCCCATATATGACTCTCACTCCGAAACCAAAATAGAGTTTAGCACGCCTACATTCCACACCCAGAGATTTGCTTTAAGCGACTCTAAGCTTTCTTATATGTGATTCTCAAACTTCGTCCAAACTAGAGTTTAGCATGCCTAGAAAACACCACTCCAGAGTTGCTTTCTCTGCATGAATGTAAGCGTTTGAATATATGACTCTGGTATTTCTTTCAAAATACAATTCAGCAGACCGAAAAATGAACCGCCGAGAGTTGCTTTCTCTAAGTGACTGTCTGCTTTCGAACTTCTTCCAAACTATATTTTAGCAGGCCTACAAAACACCACCCCATAGTTGCTTTCTCTGCGTCCATATAAGCGTTCATATATATGACTCTAGTAC
Source organism: Eulemur rufifrons (assembly GCF_041146395.1). Classification (NCBI taxonomy): domain Eukaryota; kingdom Metazoa; phylum Chordata; class Mammalia; order Primates; family Lemuridae; genus Eulemur; species Eulemur rufifrons. The sequence continues at coordinate 2,040,530 of NW_027182823.1, read as the reverse complement.
TTCTTCCAAACTGGAGTTAGTATACCTACAAACCGGCACCCCAATTTACCTTTCTCTGAGTGAATGAAGCGTATCCATGTATGCCTCTTTCACTTCATCCAAATTAGAGTTTAGCGGCTTACAAACCACCTCCTGTGAGTTGCTTTCTCTAGGTGACTGTAAACTTTCCTATATAAGACTCTCGAACTTCTTCCAAACTACAGTTTAGCATGCCAACAATACAGCGTCCCATCGTTGATTTCTCTGAGTCAACATAAGCGTTCCCATATATGACTCTCACTCTTCTTCCAAAATAGAATTTAGCAGACCTACACACCAGCCCCCGATTGTTCCTTTCTCTATGTGACTCTAATTTTCCCCAGATATGACTCTCGAACTTCCTCCAAACTACAGATTATGATGATTACCTACGCCACCCCACAGTTGCTTTCTCTGCGTGAATTTAACCGTTCATATATGACTGTCCTACTTCTTTGAACTACAGTTGTTATTCCTACAAACCACCACGACAAAGTTCTTTCTCTGAGTGAATGCAAGCGTTCTCACACTTCATCCAAATCACAGTTTAGCAGACCTACCAAGAAACTACAGAGAGTTGTTCTCTCTGTGTCACTGTAATCTTTCCTATATAAGGCTCTCGAACTTCTTCCAAACCACAGTTTAGCATGCCAACAAAATACGACCACAGAGTTGCTTTCTCTGCGTGAATGTAAGCATTCATATATATGACTCTCCTACTTCCTCCAAAATACAGTTTAGAATGCTTAAAAACCAGCCACCCAAACGTTGCGTTCTCTGAGTGAATGTAAGCGTTCCCATGTTTGACTCTCACAATTGCTGCTAATTAGTGTTTAGAGGCTTGTAAAGCTGTCCCGAGTGTTGCTTTCTCTAGGTGACTGTAAGCTATCCTATATAACACTCTCGAACACCTTCCAAACTGCAGTTTAGCATCCCCACAACACATCACCCCATAGTTTCTTTCTCTGCATGAATGTAAGCGTTTGTATATGACTCTGGTACGTCTTTCAAAATACAATTTAGCAGACCTAAAAATCACCCGCCAAGAGTTGCTTTCTCTAAGTGACTGTCAGCTTTCGAACTTCTTCTAATCTATAGTTTAGCATGCCTGCACTACAGCACCCCGTATTTGCTTTCTCTGTGTTAATGTAAGCGTTCGTATTTATGTCTCTTGTACCTCTTCCAAAGTAGAGTTTAGTATGCTCAAAAACGGCCACCCCAACGTTGCTTTCTCTGAGTGAATGTAAGCGTTCCTGTATATGATTTTAACACTTCTTTGAAAATAGAGTTTAGCAGGCCTACGAACCACCCCCTGAGAGTTTCTTTCTCTAAATGACTGTAAGCTTTCCAGATATGACTCTCGAACATCCTCCAAACTATAGTTTAGTAGGCATACACACATCACTCCATAGCTGGTTTGTCTGCGTGAATGTAACCGTTCATATATATGACTTTCCTACTTCTTCCGAACTACAATTAAGGCCACAAACTGCAACCCAAACCTTGCGTTCTGAGTGGATGTAAACCTTCCCATACTTGACTTTAAGAGTTGGTGCAAATTATCAGGCTTAGAAATCATCTCCCAAGAGTTGCTCTCTCTAGGTGACTGTAAGCTTTGCTATATAAGATTCTAAACTTCCTCCAAACTATAGTTTAGTAGGCATACAAACCTCACTCCATAGTTGCTTTCTCTGCATGAATGTAAGCGTTCCTATATATGATTCTCGTACTTTCTCCAAACTAGAGTTTAGTATGCCTACAAAACACAACCCCATCCTCGATTTCTCTGAGTCAATGTACGTGGTCCCCAATATGACTCTCCCACTTCTTCCAAAGTAGAGTTTTGCAGGCCTACCCTTCATCCCCCGAAAGTTGGTTTCTATAAATGAGTGTACGCTTTCCTACATAACTTCTTCCAAACTAGAGATTAGCATGGGTACAAAAAAGCCACCCCATAATTGCTTTCTCTGCATGAATGTAAGCGTTCCCATATATCATTTTCTTACTTCTTCCAAACTAGAGTTTAGTATGCCTACAAACCACCACACCATCGTTGCTTTCTCTGAGTGAATGTAACCCTTTCCATATATGACTCTCAATCTAAACCAAAATAGAGTTTAGCACGCCTACATTCCACACCCAGAGATTTGCTTTCTCTAAGTGACTCTAAGCTTTCTTATATGTGATTCTCAAACTTCGTCCAAACTAGAGTTTAGCACGCCTAGAAAACACCACCCCACAGTTCCTTTCTCTGCATGAATGTAAGCGTTTGAATATATGACTCTGGTACTTCTTTCAAAATACAATTTAGCAGACCTAAAAATCCACCGGGAGAGTTGCTTTCTCTAAGTGACTGTCTGCTTTCGAACTTCTTCCAAACTATATTTTAGCAGGCCTACAAAACACCACCCCATAGTTCCTTTCTCTGCGTCCATATAAGCGTTCATATATATGACTCTAGTACTTCTTCCAAACTGGAGTTAGTATACCTACAAACCGGCACCCCAATTTACCTTTCTCTGAGTGAATGAAGCGTATCCATGTATGCCTCTTTCACTTCATCCAAATTAGAGTTTAGCGGCTTACAAACCACCTCCTGTGAGTTGCTTTCTCTAGGTGACTGTAAACTTTCCTATATAAGACTCTCGAACTTCTTCCAAACTACAGTTTAGCATGCCAACAATACAGCGCCCCATCGTTGATTTCTCTGAGTCAACATAAGCGTTCCCATATATGACTCTCACTCTTTTTCCAAAATAGAATTTAGCAGACCTACACACCAGCCCCCGATTGTTCCTTTCTCTAAATGACTCTAATTTTCCCCAGATATGACTCTCGAACTTCCTCCAAACTACAGATTATGATGATTACATACGCCACTCCACAGTTGCTTTCTCTGCGTGAATGTAACCGTTCATATATGACTCTCCTACTTCTTCGAACTACAGTTGTTATTCCTACAAACCACCACGACAAAGTTCTTTCTCTGAGTGAATGCAAGCGTTCTCACACATCATCCAAATTACAGTTTAGTAGACCTACCAACAAACTACAGAGAGTTGTTTTCTCTGTGTCACTGTAATCTTTCCTATATAAGGCTCTCGAACTTCTTCCAAACCACAGTTTAGCATGCCAACAAAATACGATCACAGAGTTGCTTTCTCTGCGTGAATGTAAGCATTCGTATATATGACTCTCCTACTTCCTCCAAAATACAGTTTAGAATGCTTACAAACCACCACCCAAACGTTGCGTTCTCTGAGTGAATGTAAGCGTTCCCATGTTTGACTCTCACAATTGATGCAAATTAGAGTTTAGCACGCTTAGAAACAATCTGCCGAGAGTTACTTTCTCTAGGTGACTGTAAGCTTTCTTATATAAGACTCGCGAACTTCTTCCAAACTACACTTTAGCATCCCAACGAAACACTGCCCTATCGTTGATTTCTCTGAGTGAACATAAGCGTTCCCACATATGAATTTCACTCTTCTTCCAAAATAGAATTTAGCAGATCTACAAAACGGCCCCCGATTGTTGCTTTCTCTAAGTGACTGCAATTTTCCCCAGATATGACTCTCGAACTTCCTCCAAAGTATAGATTAACATGCGTACATACACCACCCAACAGTTTCTTTCTCTGCGTGAATGTAACCGTTCATACATATGACTCTCCTATTTCTTAGGGTAAAGGTTAAGCGTTAGGGTTAGGGATTAGTGATTAGGGTTTTTGGTTAGTGTTAGGGTTAGCGGTTAAGAGTTAGTGTTTTATGAAGGGGTATTGTTAGAATTAGGATTGGGGTTAGAGTTAGGGTGAGGTATAGGGGTTAGGTTTAGGGGTTAGTTTTAGGGTAAAAGGATAGGATTAGGGTTACGGGTTGGACTTAGGTTTAGGGTTAAAGTTTACTGCTAGGGTTAGGGATAGGGTTCAGGGTTAGCTTTAGGGGTTCTGGTTAGGGTTAGGTGTTAGGTTAGTGTCAGGGTTAGGTCTAGTCGTGAGGGTAAGGTTTAGGGTTACCTTTAAGAGCTAGGGTTAGGTTTAATGGTTAGGATTAGGATTAGGGTTAAGGGTTAGGGTAAGGCTTAGGGGTTAGGGTGAAGGGTTAGGGTTTTTATTAGGCATAGCGTTGGGGTTAGAAGTAAGGGTTACTGTCAGTGTTAGGGTTGTAGGTAGGGTTACGGTTATGGTTAGCGGTTTAGAATTAGGGTTAGGGATTAGGTGTCACAGTGATCACTAGGAGATAGGGTTAGAATTATGGGATAGGGGTTGTTCTCAGGAAATGCGTTATGCATTAACGTTAGGATAAGAGGTTAAAGTTAGGCGCACGGTGAGGTTTACGTGTTAAGGGGAGAAATAGGAACAGGGTTGGGTGTTACGTTCAGGGTTAGGGTTATCTGTTAAAGGTATTGTTTATGCTTAGCGCACGGGCCCTGTCTGCATTAAGCGGGCGGGGGGAGTTTAGGGGGCTGGGATTGTACCCGGGAACCCACTCTATCATACTCTGGGTATGGGCCCGTGGGTTTATGCAGGACACAGTGGTAGAGCCTCCTTTCACGAATGGCATGGGAGGATTGCAGGCTTTCTAAACTCTAAGAAAGCAAGAAGTCTGAGAATTAGATTTAGGGTTAGGATTCTGGTTAGGGTTAAGGAAGAAGTTTAGTGTCAGGGTGAGGGCTTAGGGTTAGGGATTAGGGTTAGGGTTAAAGGTTACTCTTAGGTTTAACGGTTCCACTTTGGTTTAGGGTTGAGGTTTACGGTTAGGGTTAAGATGAGGGGTTAGGGTTTGGTACAGGGTTAGGGTTAAGTGCTGGGTTTAGGGTTGAAGATTAGGATTAGGGTTAGGATTAAAGGTTAGCGTGAGAGTTAACGCTAAGGGTTAAGGTTAAGAGTTAGGGTTTAGGGTTAGGGTTAGGGTTCGTTTTAGGGTTAGAGTTATGTGCTATGGTTTGTGTTAGAGGTTAGGGTTAGGTTTACTGGTCACGGTTAGGGTTAGGTTTAGGGGGTAGCATTAGGGTTAGGGTTAGGGTTAAGGGATAGGATTAGGGATAAGTGCTGGGTTTAGGGTTAGGGTTTAGTGTTAGGGTTATCATTAAGGATTAGGGGAAGGGTCAGGGTTAAAAGCTTGGGTGCAGGTAATGGTTAGGGTCAGGGTTAAGGTTCACGGATAGGGTTAGTGTTAAGGGTTACAGGTAGGTTTAGGGTTCAGGGTTAGAGGTAGCATTAGGGCTTAAGGTTAGGATTAGGCGGTAGGTTCGATTTAGGGTTAGATCTAGGCGTTAGGGTAAGGGCTAGCGTTAGGGTCAAGGGATAGGGTTAGGTTTAATGCTTAGGATTAGGGTTAGGGTTTGGGGTTAAAGTAAGTGTTAGGGGTTAGGTTTAAGGATCAAAGCTTAGGCTTATTTTTAGCTGTAGTGTTAGGGTTAGGGATAAGGGATCCCATTAGCATTAAGGGTCTTCCTTACTGTAGGGTTAAGGGTTAGGCTTAGAGTTAAAGGTTAAGGTTAGGGTCAGTGTTAAGATTTAGGGTGAGGGTTAACGGTTAGGGTAAAGGTTAAGCGTTAGGGTTAGGGATTAGTGATTAGGGTTTTTGGTTAGTGTTAGGGTTAGCGGTTAGGAGTTAGTGTTTTATGAAGGGGTATGGTTAGAATTAGGATTGGGGTTAGAGTTAGGGTGAGGTATAGGGGTTAGGTTTAGGGGTTAGTTTTAGGGTAAAAGGATAGGATTAGGGTTACGGGTTGGGCTTAGGTTTAGGGTTAAAGTTTACTGCTAGGGTTAGGGATAGGGTTCAGGGTTAGCTTTAGGGGTTCTGGTTAGGGTTAGGTGTTAGGTTAGTGTCAGGGTTAGGTCTAGTCGTGAGGGTAAGGTTTAGGGTTAGCTTTAAGAGTTAGGGTTAGGTTTAATGGTTAGGATTAGGATTAGGGTTAAGGGTTAGGGTAAGGCTTAGGGGTTAGGGTGAAGGGTTAGGGTTTTTATTAGGCATAGCGTTGGGGTTAGAAGTAAGGGTTACTGTCAGTGTTAGGGTTGTAGGTACGGTTACGGTTAGGGTTAGCGGTTTAGAATTAGGGTTAGGGATTAGGTGTCACAGTGATCACTAGGAGATAGGGTTAGAATTATGGGATAGGGGTTGTTCTCAGGAAATGCGTTATGCATTAACGTTAGGATAAGAGGTTAAAGTTAGGCACACGGTGAGGTTTACGTGTTAAGGGGAGAAATAGGAACAGGGTTGGGTGTTACGTTCAGGGTTAGCTTTATCTGTTAAAGGTATTGTTTATGCTTAGCGCACGGGCCCTGTCTGCATTAGGCGGGCGGGGGGAGTTTAGGGGGCTGGGATTGTACCCGGGAACCCACTCTATCATACTCTGGGTATGGGCCCGTGGGTTTCATGCAGGACACAGTGGTAGAGCCTCCTTTCACGCATGGCATGGGAGGATTGCAGGCTTTCTAAACTCTAAGAAAGCAAGAAGTCTGAGAATTGGATTTAGGGTTAGGATTCTGGTTAGGTTTAAGGAAGAAGTTTAGTGTTAGGGTGAGGGCTTAGGGTTAGGGATTAGGGTTAGGGTTAAAGGTTACTCTTAGGTTTAACGGTTACACTTTGGTATAGGGTTGAGGTTTACGGTTAGGGTTAAGATGAGGGGTTAGTGTTTGGTACAGGGTTAGGGTTAAGTGTTAGGTTAAGGGTTGAAGATTAGGATTAGGGTTAGGATTAAAGGTTAGCGTGAGAGTTAACGCTTAGGGTTAAGGTTAAGAGTTAGGGTTTAGAGTTAGAGTTAGGGTTAGTTTTAGGGTTAGAGTTATGTGCTATGGTTTGTGTTAGAGGTTAGGGTTAGGTTTACTGGTCACGGTTAGGGTTACGTTTAGGGGGTAGCATTAGAATTAGGGTTAGGGTTAAGGGATAGGATTAGGGATAAGTGTTGGGCTTAGGGTTAGGGTTTAGTGTTAGGGTTAGCAGTAAGGATTAGGGTTAGGGTCAAGGTTAAATGCTTGGGTGCGGGTAATGGTTAGGGTCAGGGTTAAGGTTCACGGATAGGGTTAGTGTTAAGGGTTACGGGTAGGTTTAGGGTTCAGGGTTAGAGTTAGCATTAGGGCTTAAGGTTAGGATTAGGCGGTAGGTTAGACTTAGGGTTAGATCTAGGCCTTAGGGTAAGGGCTAGCGTTAGGGTTAAGAGATAGGGTTAGGTTTAATGCTTAGGATTAGGGTTAGGGTTTGGGGTTAAAGTAAGTGTTAGGGGTTAGGTTTAAGCATCAAAGGTTAGGGTTATTTTTAGCTGTAGTGTTAGGGTTAGGGATAAGGGATCCCATTAGCATTAAGGGTCTTCCTTACTGTAGGGTTAAGGGTTAGGCTTAGAGTTAAAGTTTAAGGTTAGGGTCAGTGTTAAGATTTAGGGTGAGGGTTAACGGTTAGGGTAAAGGTTAAGCGTTAGGGTTAGGGATTAGTGATTAGGGTTTTTGGTTAGTGTTAGGGTTAGCGGTTAGGAGTTAGTGTTTTATGAAGGGGTATGGTTAGAATTAGGATTGGGGTTAGAGTTAGGGTGAGGTATAGGGGTTAGGTTTAGGGGTTAGTTTTAGGGTAAAAGGATAGGATTAGGTTTACGGGTTGGGCTTAGGTTTAGGGTTAAAGTTTACTGCTAGGGTTAGGGATAGGGTTCAGGGTTAGCTTTAGGGGTTCTGGTTAGGGTTAGGTGTTAGGTTAGTGTCAGGGTTAGGTCTAGTCGTGAGGGTAAGGTTTAGGGTTAGCTTTAAGAGCTAGGGTTAGGTTTAATGGTTAGGATTAGGATTAGGGTTAAGGGTTATGGTAAGGCTTAGGGGTTAGGGTGAAGGGTTAGGGTCAAGGGTTAGGGTTTTTGTTAGGCATAGCGTTGGGGTTAGAAGTAAGGGTTACTGTCAGTGTCAGGGTTGTAGGTAGGGTTACGGTTAGGGTTAGCGGTTTAGAATTAGGGTTAGGGATTAGATGTCACAGTGATGACTAGGAGATAGGGTTAGAATTATGGGATAGGGGTTGTTCTCAGGAAATGGGTTATGCATTAAGGTTAGGATAAGAGGTTAAAGTTAGGCGCACGGTGAGGTTTACGTGTTAAGGGGAGAAATAGGAACAGGGTTGGGTGTTATGTTCAGGGTTAGGGTTATCTGTTAAAGGTATTGTTTATGCTTAGCGCACGGGACCTGTATGCATTGGGCGAGCGGGTGGAGTTTAGGGGGCTGGGATTGTACCCGGGAACCCACTCTATCATACTCCGGGTATGAGCCCGTGGGTTTCATTCAGAACGCAGTGGTAGAGCCTCCTTTCACGCATGGCATGGGAGGATTGCAGGCTTTCTAAACTCTAAGAAAGCAAGAAGTCTGAAAATTAGATTTAGGGTTAGAATTATGGTTAGGGTTAAGGATGAAGTTTAGTGTTAGGGTGAGGGCTTAGGGTTAGGGCTTAGGGTTAGGGTTAAAGGTTACTCTTAGGTTTAACGGTTACACTTTGGTTTAGGGTTGAGGTTTACGGTTAGGGTTAAGATGAGGGGTTAGGGTTTGGTACAGGGTTAGGGTTAAGTGTTAGGTTCAGGGTTGAAGATTAGGATTAGGGTTAGGATTAAAGGTTAGCGTGAGAGTTAACTCTTAGTGTTAAGGTTAAGAGTTAGGGTTTAGGGTTTAGGGTTAGGGTTAGGGTTAGTTTTAGAGTTAGAGTTATGTGCTATGGTTTGTCTTAGAGGTTAGGGTTAGGTTTACTGGTCACGGCTAGGGTTAGGTTTAGGGGGTAGAATTAGGGTTAGGCTTATGGTTAGGGATAAGGGATAGGATTAGGGATAAGTGTTGGGCTTAGGTTTAGGGTTTAGTGTTAGGGTTATCATTAAGGATCAGGGGTAGGGTCAGGGTTAAATGCTTTGGTGCGGGTAATGGTTAGGGTCAGGGTTAAGGTTGACGGATAGGGTTAGTGTTAAGGGTTACGGGTAGGTTTAGGGTTCAGGGTTAGAGTTAGCATTAGGGCTTAAGGTTAGGATTAGGCGGTAGGTTAGATTTAGGGTTAGATCTAGGCGTTAGGGTAAGGGCTAGCGTTAGGGTTAAGAGATAGGGTTAGGTTTAATGCTTAGGATTTGGTTTAGGGTTTGGGGTTAAAGTAAGTGTTAGGGGTTAGGTTTCAGGATCAAAGGTTAGGGTTATTTTTAGCTGTAGTGTTAGGGTTAGGGATAAGGGATCCCATTAGCATTAAGGGTCTTCCTTACTGTAGGGTTAAGGGTTAGGCTTAGAGTTAAAGGTTAAGGTTAGGGTCAGTGTTAAGATTTAGGGTGAGGGTTAGCGGTTAGGGTAAAGGTTAAGCGTTAGGGTTAGGGATTAGTGATTAGGGATTTTGGTTAGTGTTAGGGTTAGCGATTAGGAGTTAGTGTTTTATGAAGGGGTATGGTTAGAATTAGGATTGGGGTTAGAGTTAGGGTGAGGTATAGGGGTTAGGTTTAGGGGTTAGTTTTAGGGTAAAAGGATAGGATTAGGGTTACGAGTTGGGCTTAGGTTTAGGGTTAAAGTTTACTTCTAGGGTTAGGGATAGGGTTCAGGCTTAGCTTTAGGGGTTCTGGTTAGGGTTAGGTGTTAGGTTAGTGTCAGGGTTAGGTCTAGTCATGAGGGTAAGGTTTAGGGTTAGCTTTAAGAGCTAGGGTTAGGTTTAATGGTTAGGATTAGGATTAGGGTTAAGGGTTAGGGTAAGGCTTAGGGGTTAGGGTGAAGGGATAGGGTCAAGGGTTAGGGTTTTTGTTAGGCATAGCGTTGGGGTTAGAAGTAAGGGTTACTGTCACTGTTAGGGTTGTAGGTAGGGTTACGGTTAGAGTTAGCGGTTTAGAATTAGGGTTAGGGATTAGGTGTCACAGTGATGACTAGGAGATAGGGTTAGAATTATGGGATAGGGGTTGTTCTCAGGAAATGGGTTATGCATTAACGTTAGGATAAGAGGTTAAAGTTAGGCGCACTGTGAGGTTTACGTGTTAAGGGGAGAAATAGGAACAGGGTTGGGTGTTATGTTCAGGGTTAGGGTTATCTGTTAAAGGTATTGTTTATGCTTAGCACACGGGCCCTGTCTGCATTAGGCGGGCAGGGGGAGTTTAGCGGGCTGGGATTGTACCCGGGAAACCACTCTATTATACCCTGGGTATGGGCCCGTGGGTTTCATGCAGGACACAGTGGTAGAGCCTCCTTTCACGCATGGCATGGGAGGATGGCAGGCTTTCTAAACTCTAAGAAAGCAAGAAGTCTGAGAATTAGATTTAGGGTTAGGATTATGGTTAGGGTTAAGGATGAAGTTTAGTGTTAGGGTGAGGGCTTAGGGTTAGGGATTAGGGTTAGGGTTAAAGGTTAGTCTTAGGTTTAACGGTTACACTTTCGTTTAGGGTTGAGGTTTACGGTTAGGGTTTAGATGAGGGGTTAGTGTTTGTAACAGGGTTAGGGTTAAGTGTTAGGTTTAGGGTTGAAGATTAGGATTAGGGTTAGGATTAAAGGTTAGCGTGAGAGTTAACGCTTAGGGTTAAGGTTAAGAGTTAGGGTTT